>NW_007066771.1:0-696 GCF_000164805.1 Carlito syrichta | reverse complement strand
TGGGATGCCTTAAAAGCGGTAATAAGAGGGGGAATTTATATCCCTTCAAACACACATGAGGAAAATGGAAGGAACAGAAATTGACAACCTAACAAGCCACCTAAAGAAGCTGGAAAAGCAAGACCACAAAAACCCTAATTTCAGCAGAAGAATCCAGATCACCAAAATAAAAGCCCAAATCCAGGACATAGAAGACAAAAAGATAATACAAAAAATCAATGAAACAAAAAGCTGGTTCTTCGAAAGGGTAAACAAGATTGATGGTCCCCTAGCTAGACTGACCAAGAAAAAACGAGAAAAAAACCAAATAAGCATAATCAGAAACACAAAAGATGAAGTCACATCTGACCCTGAAGAAATACAAAAGATCATTAGAGACTACTACGTACACTTGTATGGAAACAAACTTGAAAACCATAAGGAAATAGAAGACTTTCTGACATCACACAACCTACCTAGGTTGGAACAAGAAGAAATTGAGACCCTAAATAAACCAATAACAATCAAGGAAATCGACCACGTAATAAGAAAACTTCCTACAAAAAAAAGCCCTGGTCCAGATGGCTTTCCAGCAGAATTCTACAAGACATTCAAGGAGGAGCTGATACCAATCCTACTGAAGGTATTCCAGGCGATTGAAAAAGATGGAACTCTCCCCAAATCATTTTACGAAGCCAACATCACATTGATACCGAA
>NW_007066770.1:0-574 GCF_000164805.1 Carlito syrichta | reverse complement strand
TAGTAGCTGTACCATTTTACACTCCCCACCGACAATGTACAGTGCTCCAAATTTCTCCTCATTTTTGGCACTACTTGCTATTTTCCGATTAGTTTTGTTGTTGTTTGCTAGTATGGCATGATTTCACCATGATTTCTGATTTTTTAAAAACATTCATCCTAGGTCAGGCATGGTGACTCAAGTCTATAATCTCAGCACCAGAGGCCACGAGTTCAAGATCAGCCTAGGCAACATAGTGACATTCTGTCTCTGTTCAATTTTTTTATATAAATAAGAAAAAACTAACAAACTTTCCTTTGATAGCAACAGCAGTGATTACCATTAGTTATGTGCTTCACATGCAAGTAGTTCCCAATCCTTTACAATCTGGAACACTCACAGTCAGTCCTTCAGGTTTAACTATGAGAACTCTGAGGCTAGTAAGGCTGGTATCTTGCCAGCATTCCACAGCTAGGAAGGGACAGGCCTGGGGTTTGAGCCCAAATATGACTAACTCCACACCCTGTGCTGTAACCACCTCACTGCACAGTCTTTCTTCTTACTATTAAGAGTAGTTTCTGGGTACTCATTCGGG
>NW_007066769.1:0-748 GCF_000164805.1 Carlito syrichta | reverse complement strand
TCATTCCACCTAAGAACATGGGCTCTTATTCAAACTACTAGGGTTCAAATCCCAGTTTCATCTCTTACTATGAGATCTTGAGCAAGACAATGTCTTAATGACTCCATCTCATTACCTCAGCTGTAGAATGGGGAGAATATTTATTCTTTCTTATCTCACTGAACCATTAGAAGGCTGAAGTGAGTTAAAATATGTAAACTGCACTATTCAATATAAAGGTTATGATCATAACATAATGTCATTATCCTCATTACTTTTCAGTGGTTGCTATTGCTCTTTAAAGGATGCATGAAGGGGAAAGTACTAAATAATTTAAAATAATACTTCAAAATTTTGATAACTAGAAATGAGGTATTTTAAAGTGAACTTAGTCAACGCACTTTTTAGTAATATAATACAAATGGTATGTTATTTTTGAGTTATTGTAGTAGGATTTTAGATATGCCATTGAAAGATCATCCTTTAATGCTGTCTCATTTGTCAAATGTTTCATGGTATAAACAAACTTAATTTTCATTGTTCTCATGAGTTTTTTAAACAGTATGATTTGGCTGGGCTCAGTGGTTCAGCCTGTAATCCCAGCACTTTGAGAGGCTCAGGTGAGTGGATTGCCTGAGCCCGTGGTTTCAAGACCCACCTAGGCAACTTGGCAACTCCTCATCTCTACAATAAATAAAAAATTAGTTGGGCATGGTAGCACGTATCTTTAGGAAGGCTGAGGTGGAAGGATCGCTGAAGCCCAGCAGGT
>NW_007066768.1:2210-2873 GCF_000164805.1 Carlito syrichta | reverse complement strand
TAGGTAGGTTGTGTGATGTGAGAAAGTCCTCCATTTCCTTAAAGTTTTCAAGTTTGTTTCCATACATGTTTACATAGTAGTCTCTAAAGATCTTTTGTATTTCTTCAGGGTCAGATGAGACTTCATCTTTTGTGTTTCTCATTGTGCTTATTTGGTTTTTTTTCTCGTTTTTTCTTGGTCAGTCTAGCTAGGGGACCATCGATCTTGTTTATTCTTTCGAAGAACCAGCTTTTTGTTTCATTGATTTTTTCTATTATCTTTTTGTCTTCTAGGTTCTGGATTTGGGCTTTTATTTTGGTGATCTGGATTCTTTTGCTGAAATTAGGGTTTTTGTGGTCTTGCTTTTCCAGCTTCTTTAGGTGACTTGCTAGGTTGTTAATTTCTGTTCCTTTCATTTTCCTCATGTGTTTTTGTAGGGATATAAATTCCCCTCTTATTACAACTTTTAAGGCATCCCAGAGATTTTGGTAATATGTTTCTTCATTTTCATTTGTTTCCAGGTATCTTTTGATCTCTGTTTTGATTTCATCATTGACCCAGGAGTTGTTTAGCATCATGCTGTTTAGTGTCCATGTCTTTGTGGGTTTTGGGGGCACTTTGTTGGTGTCAATGTTTATTTTTATTCCACTGTGGTCTGAGACGGTGCATGGTAGAATTTCAGTG
>NW_007066768.1:0-786 GCF_000164805.1 Carlito syrichta | reverse complement strand
GAATTTTTATGTGTCTAGGAGTTGTCTTCTCATTTGTTGTCTTACAGGGTTTCTCTGAATCTCTTGGGTTTGAATTTTGCATCACTGAGATAAGGGAAGTTTTCTCGAATGATCTCATGGAAAGTTTGTTCCAATGTGGTCTCTGTTTCTCTTTCTGCCTCAGGGAGTCCGATTATTCTTAGGTTAGGCCTCTTGAGGTAGTCACTCATCTCTTCAAGGTTTAGTTCTGTCTTTTTGAGCTTATTTTCTGTGTTTTTAAGAGTTTGAGTTATTTGTATTTTTTGGTCCTCAAGCTCTGAGATTCCTTCTTCTGCTTGGGTAATTCTGCTTTCCATGCTTATCAATATGTTATTTATTTCATACACAGTATTCTTTATTACTGTTATCTCAGATATCTGCTCCTTCCTAGTTTCTTCTTGTGTCTCCTCAATTCTTTTTACTCTCTCCATTATTGTTTTGATATCTACATTTGAAGTTTGAGACCCTGCATTCTGGTGGCTTTTCTTTGTTTCTATTCCAAAGTCAGTTTTCTCAGTGTCTGCTCTCCCAGGCGTCTGGGTGAGACCCATACGCTTCTTTTGGTTTTTCTTCATTTCTGTAGATTTTTCTCCCTCTCCCACTTTCCTTCCCCCTCTTCGATTTTGTTTTTGAGGGAAGGTGGGGTTGCTTTTATTTCTCTTCTGCAATGACCTGTTCTTCCTTATGAGGGTCTTCTGGCTTTGTTCACTTTTCCCTCTGTTTTACAGTCTGTCAATTCAGCAATATGCAGTCTTGGTCCGTTCAGAG
>NW_007066767.1:2907-3693 GCF_000164805.1 Carlito syrichta | reverse complement strand
CTGTTGACCTTCTGCTCATACTATTTATAAGAGATCCATTGCCCTTTGTTGGAGGTCATGCCTCCTCTCTTTGTATAGTCCATGTGACCATAGCATCCCCATCCAGTAATTTATAATTATGCACTGTGCTCCCTACAGTTCTTCCTATTTTACAAATTCTGTAAGCCTTTTGTTTTCATGCCTATTTCTTCCCCCTTCCCCTGTGGTCTTGTCCTTCCCCTTACAACTCTATTTTGCAGTTTCCTTATTGCCTTTTTTTCAATATTTGTACACTTTTCTCCTCTTCCCTATACAGTGCGGCCTCTAATTTTGTTTATCCCTTGTTCAGTTTTCAGTCTAACTCTCCAGTGTCCTCTGTGAGGACGATTTTCCTTCTTTTCTGTTGACATGCTATTTGCCATTCCCTCTTTCTAGTGTGATTCATATGTCTGTGTTCTTTAAAGAACTTTGCAACTACAGGTAAAGAACTGAACAGAATTTGGGCAAGTGGGGAAATAGCCTGGGAACTGCAAAGAGAAGAGTAGGAAAGTGGCCTACGGGTTTGAAGGGCTGGGCTGGGTGTCACATAGTGATGGACCTTGGTGAGCCAAGCCTTCACTTGCAAATTGTTTGGAATGTGGTCATTGAATAAAAGGTGTCACAGAGCTAATTCAGATAGACTTTGGAAGCCTTTTCAATTTTAGGGTTTTAGGGTGGTCCCATTATTCTTCATAATTATGATTCTTCTAGTAAATAATCACAAGTTAGCATTCTTGTATGTCTAAGTTGTATGGGGCCATGATGGGA
>NW_007066767.1:0-820 GCF_000164805.1 Carlito syrichta | reverse complement strand
CTAATCTACTTTCTGTCTCTCTGGATTTACTATGATAGACATTTAATTTAAGTGGAATCCTTACAAATACATAGCATTTTGTGACTACCTTTCTTCACCTAACGTATTGTTTTCATATATCAGGCCTTTATTATTTTTATTGCCAGATAATATTTTATTGTGTGGATATACCACATTTTGTTTATCCATGATGATCCTTTGTTTTTTATTTATCCATTAATATTACAGTGTTGGCTTCAGCCAGAAGTTTCGAGCCGTAAAGATGATATTACTTAGGAAACAACAAAGATGTTTACTGCAGGATAAAATGACTATGATGTTGTCATTTGTGTATGCAATTAGCTGTATCACATAGGTTAGATTCTTGTGCATGAGTTGTCTATCTGCACACCATTGAGCATACATTGGTTGCAGCTTGGTGAAATTAACCCTACTGGGCTACCTTTTGAATGTTTTGATTGCTGTTTATTTAGAACTGCTAAGAGAAGTGAATATACTCCTGAGGCTGGCTTTTCCTAAAAAATAAGTTTCATTTAAACTCATAACTTTACTGTATGGATATCATCAACCTCTAGGTATTTGAATGTCTCTTTCACAAGTTACATCCATAGACATCACAATTTAATGGGATATGGGACACCTCTGCTTAAACTTTTATTTTGAAGAGTCTCTTTTTTTCCTGCTTGCTCTGAAGAAATAGCCTGAGATAATGTAACTACTTTGTGTTTGCAATAATTTTTCCCCATAAAGTGGAGACAAGTGTGGGAAGGTTAGTTATTCACTGTACCTAGGTGCTCAGTTAAGGGAAATTCTGTCCTAA
>NW_007066766.1:2172-3217 GCF_000164805.1 Carlito syrichta | reverse complement strand
CAGTCGTGGTTTCATTCTCAGATTCTTGGGCTCAACGATCCTCTTTTCTCAGCTTCCTGAACAGCTAGAGGTGCCAGTGTGTTCCAGGCATGGGATCTTGCTACGCTTATCAGTCTGGTCTCAAACTTCTGGCCTCAAGCAATTCTGCTAGATAAGACTCCCATAATATTGGAGTTGCAGTCATAAGTCACTGAATCCAACCTGTATCATATGATAAAATAGTACTCAGGAGTTTAGGAAAAAAGGAAATAATAATGCTCATCACAACATAAATGATTCTGCTTTTTTTTTTTTTTGAGTTGGATTCTCACTGTCACCCAGACTGGATGCAGTGGTATGCTCTCAGCCATCACAGCCTTGGCCTTTTGGGTCCAGCATTCTTTCCGCCTCCGCCTTCCAAGTAACTGGAACTACGGGCGCGTCCTACCATGCCCGTCCTATTTTTGATTTATTATAGATGCGATGTCTCGCCAAGATGCCTGGGTGTGTCTCAAACCCTAGGACTCAGGCAATCCACTCGCCTCGGCCTCCCAAAGTGCTGGGATTACAGGCTGAGCCACTGAGCCTGGCCCACAAATGATTCTTAAGTGGTAAGTTCACTAAAGGATGCCAGACATAAAAACAACTTTTTTATTAAATTACATAAGATTCTAAATCACAAAATCAGTAAGACACAAAACAGATCAGTGAATATCAGAAGCCAAAGTTAGAAAGAAGAATGGACTGCGATAGGGATGTACGGTGCTAGAACATTGTATATTATGATTTCTCTAGTGGCGACATCATTGTATGCATTTGTGACAATCCAAATTGTTCAATTAAAATTGAAACTCTGTCAGATATCTCTCAATATAACTGACTTTAGAATTGTCAATACATTATTATTTAAAGGACAAATAATTTTTAAGAACCTGAGAATTCACAATTTAACAATACCCCCAAACTATTAAATAATGACTAAATACTCTTCAATTGTTTACACTACATTGAATTCTACATAGGTCTCAATTTTTAATTCTTTAATTTTTACTTATGGGTACAAGAA
>NW_007066766.1:0-1069 GCF_000164805.1 Carlito syrichta | reverse complement strand
AAACTTTCACAGAGCAAAATACTAGAAGAAGTTTAGAAAACACTAAGTATACCATGTAACAAAATAAATTAATCAAAAAACTCGTTTATTTTCTTTTTTGTATTTTGCTATTTATCATTCTCTCATTCTCTCATTCATTCACAGAAAGAGAAATTTAGCGATTAACAGGATCACAGAGAAGGGGAGACATGAGAACATACCCCAATATGAAATTACAAGATGAAGTAAAGGGGCCTGGCCACTCCAGCTACTGATAACTGTATTGAAATTAAAAAAGAACTGTTGTCACTTCTTCGCTGGGCAATAGGGCCAATTATCTAAAACTCTTTGCTAGAATTCAAAAACATACCAGAGCAAGGCCCTTCAACCAAACTCAGGTAATTACTTTTGACAAATGTTCTGCTTGAACATAATGGAGTTGCTCAAATGCTTTTAAAAATGACCACACTTAAAACAGTAAAACAATCTTAACAAAGTCAACCCAATAACACATCCTGGTGCATTCGCCCCCAACACACACACACAGTCACATACCCTCGGTGGCTGCAGTTGACTTTCTTTTGGCCAACTGATAACAGATGGTAAGTTGGTGAATAAATATTTAATTTATGCAACCCAAATCCTGAAAGTCTGAGTTTCAAGTGTAATGCCTTGCATTCCCGAAGCAAAGTGTACAGAAATATATTTTTTAAAAAACTACATTTCCAGCTGTCCTTTAAAAGAAGAAAATGAAAATAAAAGAAAAACCCACACATATGCATGCACCAAACCAAAGATTCTGAAGACCCTCTGCCAATCAGCATTTCTATAGAGACATTCTTTCGATGATTAAAACAAAAACTCCAGCCAGGCTCGGTGGCTCAGCCTGTAATCCCGCGCCTTTGCGAGGATGAGGTGAGTGGATTGCTGGGCAGGTGAGACCTCATCTCTACAATAAATCAAAAAATTAGCCGGGTGAGGTAGCGTGCGCCTGTAGTTCCAGCTACTTGGAAGCCTGAGGCGGAAGGATCGCCGGAGCCCAGCAGGTCGAGGCTGCGGTGGCCGGGAGTGGCCACTGCACTCCAGTCTG
>NW_007066765.1:0-767 GCF_000164805.1 Carlito syrichta | reverse complement strand
CAGACTATTAAGCTTATGGCCATAGTATACAGTTAAGTTTCACCAAGCTCAGTGACTCAGCCTGTAATCCCGCCTTTTGGGAGGCTGAGATGAGTGGATTGCTGAGTCCGTGGGTTCGAGACCCGCCTGGGAAGCGAGTCCTCATCTCTACAATAAATCAAAAAATCAGCTGGGTGTGGTAGCACTTGCCTGTAATTCCGGCTACTTGGAAGACTGAGGCGGAAGGATCGCCGGAGCCCAGCAGGTTGAGGCTGCAGTGGCCGGGAGCAGCCACTGCACTCTAGTCTGGGCGACAGAGTGAGACTCCAACTCAAAAAAAAAAAGAAGTTTCACCGCTTGCAAATCCTCATTGCTCTGCCTATTCTTTCCTCCTCTCCCTCTTCTTTTAATAGATCATGACTTTGGTGTGGCATCTAATCCCTGGTGAGCACTAAATTTATTTATACATTTTACTGTTTTCACAACTTTGCCTTTTTCCAGATGCTGTATTGTTGGTATTATACAATTTGTTGCCTTTTCACATTAGTTTCTTCTACTTTGTAATACATATCCATACTTCCTCTGTCTTTGTGGCTTGATAATGCACCCCTTTTTAGTGCTGAGTAATAATATTTCATTACTTTGTTGGACCATGGTTTCTTATCAGTTCACCTACTCAAGGACATCTTGGTTGCTTCCAGGTTGGTGATTATGAATTATGTGTCTATAATTATCCTTATTCAGGGTTTTGCATGAACACAGCTTTTCAAATCATTTGGGTAAATACC
>NW_007066764.1:0-765 GCF_000164805.1 Carlito syrichta | reverse complement strand
AGCCGAGCATGTTATGTCGATACTTCACAAGTAGGATGAGCATGTCAATGGTGTCAGACTGAGTGAAATGAGTGCTACACACTCATTGTAGAAAAGCAGTGCTTGCGATCTGTTTGAGCCTGAAACGTTTTACCCCTTGGCGTTTCTCTAGGCTAGGAAATGCAGTCACTCTCACTTTGCCCTTGCTGAATAAGCGTAGACGGCCTCTGTGAAGCTTGTTGTGCATGTGCATGTTCCCGGGGAAGGAGCTTTTCAAAATGTGCAGCGCTCTTTAGGGGCTATCTATGTTATTCTCACTTGGTGCATGCTGCAACACATGAGTCTGAGTCTCGCGGTTTTCTTCTCATTTGGACTTCGGCTGTGCAGAGCGCCTCTGTTTGAACTAAGAGTTCTCTCATGGGACACGCTTTGCCCATGTGCAGCTCTACGCTGCCACCCAGGGGGCGATGGGAACCCCACAGTGGAGCAAGAAGGCATTACTTGGTGAATTCCCTGGGTGCATTCTGAAATGTTTCTCCCTTTCAAATTTTTGTGTGGGAGGATACACAATTGCTCTGCCAAACGCATTGACGGAAAAGAGCTGACTGCCTTGGTGGTGCTTGTTTTGAATGTCCGTCTCCCTTGGAAAGTGCTGTGTGAGAAGTGTGCTGCACTGTGAGGTTCTGGCACTGAGTGTGCGTGCTGTCATTCCTCCTTCCCACTTGTTCCCTTTCGTGTATCTTACGCTCTACAGGGTGACTGCTTTGGCGTGCGGCTTGTCAACCT
>NW_007066763.1:0-1863 GCF_000164805.1 Carlito syrichta | reverse complement strand
GAAAACCCAAGGTTTATTGGACAGTCCCATGGGGATGTGTTCTCATCCAAGCCCTACTAGAAGGGACTCAGGAAAGCACTCATGGAAAATGAAGGTATGAGTGAAAGTGACAGTTTTCTTCTTTAGGCCTCACAAGCAAACCTCTGCAGCCCCAGTCAAGGGAGAGACAGCCCAGGTCAACTACCTGCACTGCTTCTCCTACATCAGCAAGGTGCCAAGTGCTGTCATGAATCAGGACAGAGGCACTGGCAGTTATCCACATGAAGACCAGAGAATCCCAGGTCCTAAGGACCACTGGAGCCAGTGCCCACCTCCCTCCCTATTAAAAAGTGCAGTGGGAAGGTCACTTTGGGGGTGGTCTGCATTGCATTGGCTCTTCCTTCTCCCTGCCTCTCCAGATTCCAGTAGGTGCTGTACACCCACTTTATAAATATTTCTCTGATGTCAACATCTGTTGCAGCCCTAGGTCAGGGTTACAGATGTGGCTTGCTCTCAAGAGACCACCATCACTGTGATAGCCCTTCCCACAGAGCAACATGGAAACTAGGAGGCAGAGCACCTTTGTGCTCTGTGGTGGTGTTGGACCTGCCCATCTGAGGACTGAGGGAGAATACCAACTCTCAACTAATGAGTCAGCTGCTTCCCTTCCACACTTAAGTGAAAGGGACAGTTCCACCAAGATGAAAGAAAGCCACTCCATGTCTCCAAGAGCACCTGTGCCATAGTAGAACCTGGTTGCTTACCAATCTTGCTGGTGAGGCAGAAGGTTTAGGAGGAGGTCACCAGAGCTCCCAGAAAGCCAGGCCCCCTGGTGCCAGTACCAGAAGGAGGGAACAAACTCTGACCTAGAGGAAAGGACCTACTCTGTCCTTTCCACATTGCATTAGTGAAGCAGTGCCATATGGTTATTCCCCAGTTCAACACTCTTCCTGCCATCATTGTCTCTCCCAAAAGTGGACCAGAGGAGGAAGGTCAGGTATAAAAACAACAAAAACTCCTACTCCAACAGAAGCAACTTTATCTAATAAAAAATAACAAAACAAAAAGTGAAAAGAGTAGAGTCTGTCTTCACAGAAACCAAAAAACAGTGAAAAAAATATTGGCATCCCCAAAAATGTAATGAGTTAACACCTAAAAAAGTGCTTCCCAGATTCCAAGCAATAGAACTCACCCAAAATAATGGAAAATTTTGTGTATGTGCTGGTGAGCGAGTGGACATGTAAGTGGCTGACTGAGAGAGGGCTAGGGACCTAGTGGCCATGACTCTCCTGGTGCAGCACCTGGTGCCACAGCATCTGGGCTTGGTACTTTGCGAATCCCAGGATGCAGAAGCTAAGCACCATTTTCTCTTTCTTTTCTTTACTTTTTTTTTAAATCAACAAGCCCCCCAACCCCTGGCAAAAAAAGCTGGGAGAAGCTAAGTGTGGCTCGTGAGCGGGTGGCCAGGCTCCTGGTGCAACAGCAGGTGCTACAGCTTCTCACTTTGTCCCTGGCTCTTGCTGGCTTGCAGAAGTGGAGCACCATTTTTTTTTTATTAAAGAAAACAGACTGAAGTTTTCCTTTAAAAAAGCAGCAGGGAGGCACTATTGCCCCAGGGGCTCCCACACCATTAAAGCAGGAGAGAAACTGCTCAAGGCTTTGCCTCATCACTTTAGCACCTGGCAGGGCGCTGGAGAGGACTGTGTACAGAGTCCAGAGGCAAGTTTCCACAGAAGAGGACAAAAGAGGCACCCCACCACCATATTGAAGGCGGAGCAGGAAAGTGCAGGGCCCACAGATCTGATCTCTGGTGATTGATGGATCAACTACTCAGGGCTTGATCGTGGCCCAAAGGCAATATCCTGAGAACACAAACTCAGAGAA
>NW_007066762.1:0-755 GCF_000164805.1 Carlito syrichta | reverse complement strand
ACCACAGGCCTGCACGACCACACCCAGATAATTTGATTATGTAGAGATGAGGCCTTACCAAGTTGCCCAGGCTGGTCTTGAAACCCTGGGCTCAGGCCATCCTCTCACTTTGGCCTCACAGTGTGCTGGGATGACAGGTGTGAGCCACTGTGCCTGGTAGTATTACAACGTTAAACAGTTTTCTTTTCCTTTCTTAAAATGTGTCATAACATCAATAAGGGTACCCACACTTGATGCCCACACATGTATCTAACCCTGAATTGTACTCCACGTTTTTAAATTTAAAAATTTTTTTTTAAGCTTTTTAAAGGATCTATATATTTTTTGGCACCCTCTGAATAAATGGGATCATACAGCAGCTTTCTATATAATACATAATGCTTCCTTCACTTAACAGTAATTGTGAGGTAAACTCATGGTTTTCCATGTCACAGTATAGTTCATTTATCTTCATGGTTGGCCAGTATTTCATTCATGTATTCATTCATTTCTCCATGGTCAGATACTAGGGGTGTGTTGTAGCCTATTCAGACTGCTGTCACAGCATGACATAGACTAGGGATGTAAACAACAAATTCTGATTTTCTACAGTTCTGAGGGCTGGGATGTCCAAGCCCAGGGTGTTGATAGATTCAGTGTCCTGGTTCATAGACAGTACTTTATTGTTTTGAGTCAGAGTCTCAGTCTGTTGGCCAGGCTGGACAGCAGTGGCATGCTCACAGTCACTCCGGTGATCCTTCCACCTCCGCCTTCCG
>NW_007066761.1:0-955 GCF_000164805.1 Carlito syrichta | reverse complement strand
CCTGGAAAAATTATTTTTTTATAAAAATACACCAGTCTCGGTGTCTTAGGCCAGTAACACTAGCATATTGGGAAATCAAGGTAAGAGATTGCCTGAGCCCTCAAGTTTTAGATAAGCCCGGGCAACTCTGGTGAGTCCTTGTCTCTACAATAAGTAAAAAATTAGCTGGGTATGATTGCGTGCACCTTTAGTTGCAACTACTTGCAAGACTGAGGTGGAATGATCACCAGAGTCCAGCAGCTCCATGTTGGGGTGGCCATGAATGCACCACTGGGTGATAGATTCCAACTCAGAAAAAAGAAAAGAAAAAAAATGCATGCAATTAGATTTCATATAATTTACCAGTAGCAAGCAATAAAAAGTAGTCTTACAAAAATCAAGTGAGATGCTCTCAAAATTTGCAGGCTCTTCTGTCTTGTACAAGGAGGATGATAAGTTATTTTTTAGTTGTGGCCTTAGAAGAATACAGTTATTTCTCTGCATATCCAATTTTTCTTTCACAATCTAGAAGGTGAAATGGAAAGTTTCTGTATCTGTGTCTTCAAAATTTATTGCTCTATACCCAATTTTATTTTATTGTTATTCAGAATGATAATCTCAGTCAATAAAAAATAATATAAATGAAAAACTGAAGAAAACTGACTTTCCAACAAGAACACAGAGCTGTGGTGACTCACAATTGAGCAGTTTTAAAACCCTAGAGACAGCTGTTGGTCAGTGATAAAACTCAGTGGAAGTTGACATCAGGAACAAAGAAACAGAAAGCAAACTACATTATCTAACAGTAATAAAACATAATTCTGAAAAGATAGCAATGGTAGAAGCCATTGGATAAAATCTATCATGCTCTAAATAGAAATAAATAGCCTTTTCCCAGTTTGCTAACCATGGAAGAAATGTCTGTCTATGCAGTAGAAGTACTGAAAAACACACAAACACATGCTACTCACATCTG
>NW_007066760.1:0-1696 GCF_000164805.1 Carlito syrichta | reverse complement strand
TTCCGCCTCAGCCTTCCAAATAGCTGGAACTACAGGCATGAGCTACCACACCTGGTTAATTTTTTTGATTTATTGTAGAGATGAGGTCTCACCAAGTTGCCCAGGTGTGTCTCGAACCCACGGGCTCAGGCAATCCACTCACCTCAACCTCCCAAGGCATGGGATCACAGTCTGAGCCACTGAGCTTGGCAGATGTATTCTTTCTTGCTTTCTGTGTAGTAGCCCAGGTTCCCATGTCTGGATCAATCACTCCAGCCGACACCATAACTCCCTTCTTGAACTCTTTACTCAGAGGCATAAGAAACCCTAAATGGCCACATGGTAGTCTTAACTGCTGGTTTAATGGGACCAGTCCATTTAGAATTAATACCTCTATACCAGAAGAGATATAAAATTAGGCAGAAAAGAAGCAAGCATTTTGCTAGTGGGGTGCGAGGGGTAATGATGAGTGGTGTCACTCTCATTTCCACCTCTTGAGTCCTGGACTATTGTAGAAAGAATAACGTGATGAACACTGATTCCAAGAAGATAAAGCTTTCTGGAGAACCTTGCCCCAGGCCTGTAAGGTATCATCACCCTGCTGGTGCTGTAACAGCCTTCCAAAAGCTACTTCACCATTTTATCAAGCCAGCTGCTTCAGGATGATGTGGCACATGGTAAAACCAGTGCACTTTGGGAGCTTGAGCCCATCCCTGCACCTCTTTGGTTCTGACGTGAGTTCCTTGGTCAGAAGTAATGCTGTGTTGAATACTGTGGATAAGGATTTCTGTAAGTCCATGGATGGTAGTTGAGACAAAAACATTGCATGCAAGGAGGGCAAATCCATATCCAGGGTACAGAGACAAAACACTCTTCCTTTCATGGTGAAAGTTGTCTAATGTGAGCAACTTGCCAGTATGTGGCTGGCTTATCACCCTAGGAAGTGATGCTGGATTGTGACCAGTGTGGGTCTCTGCTGCTGGAAGCCTGGATGTTCAGTGGTGACCATACCCAGGCTAGTCTTGGTGAAGGGAAATCCATATTGCTAAGCCCATGTGTGACCTCCATCAACTTTGTCCATGAGCCCATCAGGCAATGACAGGGGTGGTTGGAGAAAGAGGCTAACAGGTTTCCACAGAATAGGTTATCCTATCCACTTAATTATTAAAACCCTCTTTGGCATGGGGCACAAATATCTTCACAATTTTTTTTTCCCATTCACGGAGGTCTATCCACATACCTCTTCCTCCAATTTTTTAATCATCAATTTTCAATCATGCTTCTTCCAAGTCAACCATCCAGTCAAACTATTTGGCAATAGCCCATGAATTTCATGCCTGTCTGTTTTCCCTTCCAAGCAAAGTGCACAGCCAGCAGCACTTCCCTAAGTTCTGTCCACTGAAAAGATTTCCTTTCACTGCTGCTCTTCAGGAATATACCAGGGAGGGGTTGTAGTGCTGCAACCATCTACTTTCAGATGGTGACTGCATGTCATGCAGAACCTGGCATATCTGTGAACTAGGCTTAAGTCTCCTCTTGCATTGTCAACAGATCAGAGGGAGATTCCGATAAGGTCACAAGTGGAGACTGAGAAAGAAGGCAGTAAAACAGAAATGGGATTTGTGACATTTGAACCACACTGTGGAATGGAAAGGCTGCCAAGATTTTTTTCTTTTTTTGAGTTGGAGTCTCACTCTGTCACCCAGACTGGAGTGCA
>NW_007066759.1:0-882 GCF_000164805.1 Carlito syrichta | reverse complement strand
CAAGGGTTTCTTTTTTCCACATCCCTTTCTCCACATTCTGCCAACACTGTTCTTTTTGTCTTTCTCTCTCTTTTTTGAGTCAGTATCTCATTCTGTTATCCATGCTGGAGTGCAGTGGCATGCTCACAGCCACTGCAGTCTTGACTCACTGGGCTCAGGAGATCTTTCTGTCTCAGACTTTGAAGTAGCCAGAACTACAACCATGTGCTACCATGCCTGGCTAATTTTTTGATTTATTGTAGAGATGAGGTCTCACCAGATGGCCCAGTCTGGTCTCGAAACCCTGGGCTCAAGCAATCCTCTTGCCTTGGCCTTCCAAAGTGTTTTTTCATCTTTTTACTAACAACCAGGTTAGATGTGAATTGATACCTCGTTGTAGTTTTAATTTTCACTTCTTTCACTAGAGATGTTGAGAATTTTTTTTGTATATCTGTTGATCATTTGTATGTGTTCTTTTGAGATAAGTCTACCCAGGTCTTTTGCTCATTTGCAATAGAATTATTGAGTAGTTTGAGTTCCTTGTATCTTTTGGATGTTAGCTTCTTATCCAGTACATACTTTGCAAATATTTTCTACCAATCTGTACATTTAGATTGTCTCTTCACTCTTCTAATTGTTTTCTTTGCTGTTTGAAAGTTTTTTGCTATTGTTGTCTGTGTTTTTCAGGTTATATACAAGCAATCAATGCCCAGACCAATGTCATGGAGTTTTCTCCTGTATTTTCTTCTATTAGTCTCATAGTTTCAAGTCTTATATTTAAGTTTTTAAACCATTTTGAGTTGATTCTTGTACAATGGGTAAGATATGGATACATTTTTATTCTTTGCATGTGGATATCAACTTTTCTCAACACCAGTTATTTAAGAGGTTATTCATTATGGC
>NW_007066758.1:0-699 GCF_000164805.1 Carlito syrichta | reverse complement strand
TATGCCCATCTTTTCCACACATACAAAATAAAAACATTCTAAACTACTGACATTAAATAAATCCAAATAAATATGCCCATTGTCACCTACAACCTATTATATATACTAATGTTTGATAAGAATTTTTTAAATGGGAAATGTAGGCTCACACCTGTAATCCCAGCACTTTGGGAAACTGAGACAGGAAGATCACTTGAGGCCAGGAGTTTGAGATCAGCCTGGGCAACATATTGATACTCCATCTCTACAAAAAAAAATTAAAAATGAAAATTAGTAGGGCATAGTGACATGTGCTGTAATCCCAGCTACTTGCGAGGCTGCGGTGGGATGATCCCTTGAACCCAGGAGTTTAAGGCTGCAGTGAACTATGATGTGCCACTGCACTCCAGCCTGAGCAAGAAAGCAAGACCCTGTCTCAAAAAAAAAAAAAAAAAGAAAGAAAGAAAAGAAAAGAAATACAAGTTTACATGAACAAAGTTAAGAGATAGCTATAGTGCTGGAGGGTCAGTGTTGGAATTCTGGCACAACTACTTATTTGTTCTGTGACTTTAGCAGACTTGACTTCTCTGTGCCTCAGTTTCCTCATCTGTAAAATGAGGATCACAATAGTGCCTACTTCATTTTGAATCAGCGGTCTCATTCTTTCACCCGGACTGGGGTGCAGTGGCATGATTACAACTCACTACAGCCTCAACCTCG
>NW_007066757.1:0-568 GCF_000164805.1 Carlito syrichta | reverse complement strand
AAAGCAACAGTAACAGCACATTCTCTCTCAGGGCCCTGGTGCTGACCACTGCCCCTCTCCCTCCAATGGCCACAGCTGGCTTCATTGCTTCATTCAGTACACATCTCAAAGGTCACCTCCTTGCATCCACCCTAGCTAAACAGGTCGGTCACCCTCCTGACTCTGGCTTATCTCCTGCACTGCACATCTTGCTATAATAGAATCCTGCCCTTATCTGATTGAGCGACTATCTTCCTTCCTAGAATGTGAATCCCATGAATGTGGGAGTTCTTATTTTGTCCACCGTGGTGTCCCTAGTGCCTAGAACAGGACCTGGCACACGGCAGATGCTCCATAAGTGAACAATCCATCCCCTCATGGCGAGGCAAACAAATGAATAAGAAAATATATTTTGTCAGGCGGTGGTAGGTGCTCACAAAAAGTCAAAGGAGGAAGGTGAAATGGAGTGTGTGTGTGTGTGTGTGTGTGTGTGTGTGTGTGTACCTACAAGCAGGGGCTGTTGCAGTGTTACATGACCCTCTCACAGAGAAGGTGACATTGAGTAAAGACCTGAAGGAGGACAAGGAGG
>NW_007066756.1:0-702 GCF_000164805.1 Carlito syrichta | reverse complement strand
CCGTGCTGCCGTGAACTGGGCATACAGATGCCTCTTGGTGCCTTTGCCCACACGTGGGGCTGATCCCAGACGTAGAACTGCTGGATCATGGGGTAACGATGCCTTTCCATTTTGAGGCACTGCTGTCCTGCTCTCTGTAGTGGCTCTGCTGGTTGGCCTTCCCACGGCCATGCAAGATTCGTGTTTCCCCCTAGCTTTGCCTGCGCTTGTTTCTGCTCTTTTGATGGGAGTCCTCGTAATGGGTATGGAGACTCCATTTTTGAAGGATGTTTTTGCTGGGCATAGAATTTGGTGCTAATGAGACTTTTGTTCCAGAGCTTCCCATGGAGACACTCCTCCATTCCTGTACCTTGCTGTGTACCTGCCACCATTCATGACACTCCTGTGTGGCCTGACTCTCCCCGTGTGGCCTGGCACTCCCATGTTGCACTCCACCCTCTCTGGCTGCTCGCAGGGCTTTCTCCAGGAGTGGTTTGGCTTTACCTGCCCAGTTTCTCTTGGCTGTCTTATTCCCCCATTTGAGTTTCTCTCAGCTTCAGAGGTCTGTGACTTGTCTTTCCTTATTCTTTTAAATTACTTCAGCCGCACTGTCATCTCCTGGGTCTTCAACTATAAATGGGAGACTTTTTAAGCTATCCAGAGCTCACTGGCGGTGTGCTCCTTTTTGCTCGTTCCTTTTCCCCTTGGGGTTTCAGCTTGGAC
>NW_007066755.1:0-656 GCF_000164805.1 Carlito syrichta | reverse complement strand
TTAATCCCATTTCCCTTCCCCCACCATAGTTTCCCAGTACATTCAGTCATTTTCTTATAGTATTACATTGGATGTTCAAGGTCCATTATATGAGTGAGAACATGTGATATTCTGATCTTTGTTTCTGTGAGAGGTCACTTAGTATTATAGACTAATAATACTAAATTCATGATTTTGTTCTTTTTTATGGCTGCGTAGTATTCCATCGTGTATATGTACCACATTTTTTTAATCCAGTCCTCTTTTGATGGGCAGCATGGTTGCTTCCAGGTTCTTGCTATTGTGAACAGCGCTGCGACAAACATACGTGTGCAGGTATCTTTTTTATAGAGTGATTTGTGTTCTTCAGGATATATTCCCAGTAGTGAGATTGCAGGGTCATATGGAAGGTCAATTTTTAGAGCTTTTAGGAATCGCCACACTGCTTTCCACAGAGGTTGCACTAGTTTACACTCCCACCAACAGTGTAGAAGTGTCCCCTTTTCACCACACCCTCTCCAGCAGCTGTTATTTTTTGAGTTGTTGATAATTGCCATTCTGACTGGAGTTAGGTGGTATCTCAGTGTGGTTTTGATTTGCATCTCCCTGATGATTAGTGAGGCTGAGCATTTCTTCATGTGTTTGTTGGCTTCTCGAATGTCTTCTTTTGTGAAGCC
>NW_007066754.1:0-1090 GCF_000164805.1 Carlito syrichta | reverse complement strand
CAGACAACCCAGAAAAGCCCAAGGAATACCCCCCAGGGCCCTTTCACCATCCCACCTCCCCTCCCACAGTGCCAGAGGAGCTTCCTCTTGTGGGTTCCAGAGAGAGTCTCCACTCTGCAAAAGCAGAGAAACAGGCTGGGCATGTTTTCCTTTCTCTAAAAACAGTAAAAATAAAGGCAGATGTTTTCCTATGATTACAAATGTATGTGTTCCTTTACAACTGTAATTTTGAAAGTTGTGTCCTGTTTATTTTTTCCAGGAATCTGGAGGAGGATATAGAAGGTGGCATCTGTAAATTGCCAGAAATGTGGAGGCAAAGGAAGAGCACTTTATCATATGTTCTGGATATCCTTGGGCTGAAATAATGAACCAAATAATTTGTTAAGGATAAAAATACAGTCTGCCCTTGGATTAAAAATAGAAAAACCTTGTTGGTATAGGAAGGGAAAAGGTGTAGTTTGTCAGCAACAAGTTTGGAAAAGAATTAGGGAGTCCAGTTTGCTTACTGTACATGACATTCTGTGTTAAGAAGCCAAAACTCAGCATGGACCTTGGCTTTGATCTTGTCCTCCACTCAAGTCTCAGGGCATCCTACAAGAGCTCAGGTCTCATGTGGTCCATCCCACAGAGCAGGGAACGTTCAGTTGTTGACCACCCCTTGGCCTATGATGGACTCTGGTTGAACATACTGGTTTTAGTTGAACTAATTTGTTATTGCCATTTTATCTTTTGAATATTATATTTCCATTTGTTGGATATATTAAGACTGTTTTATTGGCTATTTTAGTTTTACTTTCTTTGACTTTGTTTTTGAAATAACAAGAATGAAAATAACGGTAAGGACGATCTACACATGAAGTGCTCATTTTGGGAGCCTCATTCCACCGCTAGTTAGTCTTGCAACCTCCCACAGGAAATACCCTCGTCTCTTCCAAAATCAGCAGATTGCATTTAATATTCAACTCAGTCTATGGCACAAGACATGCCGTGACAATTCACTGTCAAAGATTTCCTTATCTCTTTTTGCATGAAACAACTATTCCATGCTGTGAAAATAAGAAAATAGTGGCAAGAAGGTACTTGAGAGATG
>NW_007066753.1:0-561 GCF_000164805.1 Carlito syrichta | reverse complement strand
TCAAATGTAGCCAGGCATGTAGCGCGCGCCTGTAATTCCGGCTCCTCGGAAGGCTGAGGCGGAAGGATCGCCGGAGCCCAGCAGGTCGAGGCTGCGGTGGACGGGAGTAGGGGAACTCCCGGGGGAACGAGGTGAATATTTTAAAGTAGTCTTCTATTACTTGTACTGAGTGGTGACTTCATGGATTTTCAATTTTTTGTGTTGTTTTCTGAGTTGTTTTTTGAGTCTTGGAAGGCCTGGTACCAGGACTTCGAGCAGGTACCAGGTCCCTGACCCTTGCTAGGAGTCTTCCAAGACAGAACCGGAAACCCGAGAGACCCAGAAAGCCATCCGAACAAAGGGCGGTCCAAGAGCGTACATTCAAATATGTGTGTGTGGATGAAAAATAAAAGGGGATGACTCACCAAAGGCGCAGAAAGGCATAACGTAGCTGTTGGAGTTTCAAGGTCCTTCGTGGAGTTACTTCGCCAGTCAGAGAGGAAAAGAGTAAAGAAACCAAGCACTTTGTCTCCCACCCTTACAGGCTCTGGCGGTTCGAACTTTCCTTTGGGGACTTTCTTG
>NW_007066752.1:0-781 GCF_000164805.1 Carlito syrichta | reverse complement strand
CCCCACCCTCCCTCCAAGAAATCAGGATAATTACCTGTGACTTTTCTTGAACATTTTTATTATTTCACCTTTAATGCTTAAATCTTCAATGCATCTAAAATTTATTTTGTTGTGAGAAGTGGTTTAGAGAATTTAACTATATATTTTTTTAAATTGCTGGGTATCACAACACCATTTCGTTATTAGTATTTCTCTCTCTCTCTTTTTTCTTTCTTTTTTTTTTTTTTGAGTTGGAATCTCACTCTGTCGCCCAGATTGGAGTGCAGTGGCCGCTCCTGGCCACCACAGCCTCGACCTGCTGGGCGCCGGCGATCCTGCAGCCTCAGCTTTCCAAGTAGCTGGAACTACAGACGTGCGCTACCACTTCCAGCTAATTTTTCATTTGTTGTAGAGATGAGGTCTCACCAAGATGCCCAGGTGGGTCTCGGACCCACAGGCTCAGGCAATCCAGTCACATCAGCCTCCCAAGGCGCGGGATTACAGGCTGAGCCCCAGAGCCCGGCTAGCATTTCTCTTTTTTTATACTTTCTTTGTGAGTTGGAGTCTCACTCTTGTCACCCAGGCTGGAGTGCAGTGACACACTCACGGCCACCCCCAGTGTTGGCCTGCTGGGCTACAGTGATCCTTCCACCTCAGCCTTCCAAGTAGCCGGAACTACAGGTGTGCGCTACTATGCCCAGCTAATTTTTAATTTATTGCAGAGATGAGATCTCACAAATTCCCTGAGTTGGTCTTGATCCCTTTGGCTCAGGCAATCCTCTTGCCTCAGCCTCCCAAAGTG
>NW_007066751.1:0-807 GCF_000164805.1 Carlito syrichta | reverse complement strand
TACAATACATCGAAGACTTAGCCGGGCGTGGTAGTGCGTGCTCGTAGTTCCAGCTACTTGGAAGGCTGAGGCCGAAGGCTCGCCAGAGCCCAGCAGGTCGAGGTTGCGGTGGCGGGGAGCGTGCCTCTGCACTCCAGTCTGGGCGACTGAGTGATACTCCAACTGAATCCAAAAAAGAACACGCTCCCTTTTACAACAAAGACGCACACACACACAACTTGAAATAATTTTATATAAGGAGATGATGCATGTCTACAGAGAGAAATACAGAATGTTGTTGAAAAAAATGAAAGAGATACAGACAAATTGAAGACCTCCCAAGTTCATGAATCGGAAGAATCGACATCACCGAAATGTTTGTACTGCCTAAAGCGATCTGAAGATTCAATGCAATTTCTATCAACCCACGAGTTCCACTTTTTACAGAGTTAGAAAAAACAGTTCTGAAATTTACCTTAAAGCAAAAAAGAGCCCAAATAACCAAAGACTTTCTAATAAAAAGATTTTTAGGGAAGGAGAACCACTATCTTAGAATTAACTCCCTATTGTCAAAAGTCAGACATTTCCTGACTTTTAATGATGTTGGCTCTTTCTGCAAAAGTGTTATTTTTGAAACCTGCGCTCACATGTTAATCGCTACACATTTCACAATCGCACAGATGTAGAATCACCTAAATGTCCAGAAGCCGATCGACGGATAGTACGGATGTGTTATATAGATGTCGTGGAATACTATTCAGCTATCAAAAAGAATAAAGCAGTGTCACTGGCAACAACTGGGATGAAGTTGGAGCCCATCATCCCAAG
>NW_007066750.1:0-817 GCF_000164805.1 Carlito syrichta | reverse complement strand
GAGCATGTTTTTCGGGTGTGTGTGTGTGTGTGCGTGCGCGCGCGCACACGCGCTCAGGGAAATTGCGACAGTGTCACTTGATTGCAGTGGCAACATTGAAAGAGATACAGCTAGCTGGTACTGTTGGCTTCCTGGGCAGTTCTACTTGACTACTTTTAGTTTTCTGTTTTTCTTTCTTTTTTTTTTTAGTTGGAGTCTCGCTCTGTCACCCAGACTGGAGTGCAGTGGTCACTCCTGAACACTTCATCCTCAACCTGCTTGGTTCCGGCGATCATTCAGCCTCAGCCTTCCAAGTAGCTGGAACTACAGGTACCCGCTACCACGCCTAACTCATTTTTTTTAATTGTAGAGATGAGGTCTCACCACGTTGACAGGCAGGTCTCGAACCCGCGGGCTCAGGCAATCAGCTCACCACAGCCTCCCAAAGTTCTGGGATTACAGGCTGAGCCACCGCGCCTGCTACTTTTACTTTTCTTAAACCTTTGGATTTAATCATGGAAATAATGTTTCTAGAGTAATGCTGGGTGGCAGAAGGTTTGTAAGTGGCTTTCGTTCAATGCAGGCATACATGTGAATAATTCTTTTGTTTTCCATTTTCTTTCGTTAAAGGATAGCTGTAAGTGGATTTTTAAATCTATATAGTGTATCTCAGGAATGCAAAACTTTGTATTTGGAGCTCGGTCTTTCACGGTTTTGGTTGCATGAATTAAATATTTATTTACCAACTTACACTCTGTTTTAGATTGGCTAAAAGAAACCTGACTGCACACAGAGAGTGTGTGTGGCTGGGTGTGTGTGTCGGGTGGGGACCGGGATG
>NW_007066749.1:0-569 GCF_000164805.1 Carlito syrichta | reverse complement strand
TACTCAGACCATAATACAATGACCAAATCAAGATGAGTCCATATCCACCACTTTGAACATTCACTATTCTTTTGTGGTGATAACATTTAAAAACTTCTCTCCTGGCTATCTTGGAATATTCAGGACATCGTTATTTGCCAGGGTCACCATACAGTGCCATAGCACACCTGAATTCACGCTCCTCTAATCGCAAACTAGTACACACACTGACCAACCTCTCCCCTGCCCCACAGGCGCTGATAGGCAGTCACCCTTTCACTCCCCGTCCCATCTCCTTCCCAGCACTTCCTGGGCAACTCTCAGCCTCTTGACCTCTCCTGGCTGGCCCAGGTCCTTCTCCTGCCTCCCTCCAGCATGCTTTTTCTCTTGACCTTTCTAAGAAGTCTCACCGAGAAAATCTCCATAAGATGCAAATTTAGCCACCAAACCACAGAATGTTCACATGAAAACTGGCCTCCTGCAGGGTAGATGCTCTGACGACTTTCCTTCTGTTTCGTTAATAAATGGAACAGAAGTCAGAAGCAAGAGGCCTCGTCCACTGGAGGTTAAAGAGTAGCCGCAAGGGCAGG
>NW_007066748.1:0-851 GCF_000164805.1 Carlito syrichta | reverse complement strand
CATTTGGTTATCAGGTTCTATAAATACATTGTTTGAATAAAAATCAAGTCAAGCCAGTAAATAACACAAAAACGGGCAGCAATATTTGACCACAGCCCTGTCTTAGTGCCTCCTGAAACCAGGGTATTTCACAGGAGAATTGAAAATAGGGCCCCTTTAATCCTTGCTTCTTGCATTTCATTCAGTGAGTCAGAGAGTTTTTCAAAACTTATATGAAGACTCATACCTTGACCCCAAGTACTTTTCCTTCTGAAAAGGAAGTTTGGCGATTCAGACAAAAATTAACTTTCCTGTTTAAGAGAGTCTGAAGAAGCTGGGCTTGGTGGCTCAGCCTGTAATCCCACGCCTTTGGGAGGCTGAGGTGAGTGGATTGCCTGAGCCCGCGGGTTCGAGATCTGCCTGGGAAGGTGAGACCTCATCTCTACAATAAAATCAAAAAATTAGCCGGGCGTGGTAGCGCGCGCCTGTAATTCTGGCTACTCGGAAGGCTGAGGCGGAAGGATCGCCGGAGCCCAGCAGGTCGAGGCTGCGGTGGCTGGGAGCGGCCACTGCACTCCAGTCTGGGTGACAGAGTGAGACTCCAACTCAAAAAAAAAAACAAAAGAGAGAGAGTCTGAAGAAAAAAGAGGAGAAAAAAGAAGTCTTTATTTTCTGTAGTAAAAAAATATTCACACAATTTTTCAGGTTGGTTAAGATTAATAACTCATAATCTGAAGATATTGGCTTCTGTTGAAGTGAATATCAAGATTTACTGACCTACAAAGTTAATATTAATGGAGGTGAAAGTGAGGTAAAAACAAACCTCAAGGGATATACATCTTCATATTTGCTAAAATTAAACATCAGCCCAT
>NW_007066747.1:0-1232 GCF_000164805.1 Carlito syrichta | reverse complement strand
TTTTATTGCTTACTATCTCGCTAAAGAAACGAAATTTCTGGCATTTAGGTGAAGGTAAATATTAAGTTAATTATCAGGGTATTATATTTTAACCTCATTTTAGCATAGTTGCATGTATTTCCAAAATAGTAGCTTGTTTTACTTCTTTTATCGCAGTACATGAGGTCATATCATGGTAAGCATGAATTTGGTTTTGATAAAAATTTGGTTTTCTACATGCAACCATGTTAATGTACATTATTCATTTTTCGTCATTTTCTGATGACCCTCAAATATGTTTTTCAAACTTGTGGATGAACATTTGTATGGTTTTGAGACCGTAGCTAAGAAACTATGAGGACATAACTGTTATAGTCCATGTCTTTTCATTACATAGGGGAATGATTTCTCTCAAAGGTATTCCTAAGATTGCAGTTTCTATACTGTAGGCTGTTAGCACATGTACAGCTAACCCCAAAGCGTTTCACAATTTTAAAACCTAACTCACACTTCTAATAGGATAAACATACGCAATGCCTCTTTCTTCACGATTTTTCCAACATTACTCATTTTTCATTTTTCAAGGGTTTGTTTTCTTTATTTTGGGGTTTGATTGTTAGAGTCAGAGTCTAACTCTGTCGCACAGAGTAGACGGTCACAGACACTGCAGCCTCCAACTCCTGGGCTCGGGCGATTCTTCCAGCTCAGCCTTCCAAGTGTCTGGAACTTTGTTGAGCTCAGGAAGAAAAAAACTGAAGGTGGTTCACAGGGAGGAGAGTTCGATGGCCCTTTTTTTTCCAAGTTGATGGGCGGGTGTCAGACAGGCCTGTGAGCGTCCTCTGGAGCCACAGCGCCATCGTGAGGACAAAGTTTCATGGATGAGTCGGAAAGATCTTTGCAATGCCCTAGCCATTGAGGAAGCAAGGATTGAACGGAAGTGGCACAAGCCAGAGCAAGATGCAGATATTTGGGGAATTTCTGAGGAATGAGGGACCAAGACTGAGTCAGCAGCTTCCAAGAGGTCTCAGCACAGGCAAGAGGGGGACAGGGTTTCAGTTTCCTCAGAGTTTGAGTAGTTCTAGAGCCTGCCCTTTGCAGTCAAGTGCAGGTCTTGTGGCATTTATCATAGAAAGAGGGTACTAGGAGTTGTAGGCATCTTGTTTCGTTTTTTGTGTAAATTCTCACTCTTGTCGTCCAGGCTAGAGTGCAGTGAGGTGCTCATGGGCATCGCAGACTCCAACTGGTGGACTCAG
>NW_007066746.1:0-768 GCF_000164805.1 Carlito syrichta | reverse complement strand
TCAGCCTCTCAAAGTGCCGGGATGACAGGCTGAGCCACTGAGCCCGGCCTCAACTTTGTTCTAAGATTCATTCATGTAGTTGTGTGTGGCTAGAATTCCCTCACTTTCCACTGCAGTGTACTACGCCTTTGTGTATATCCACCACCGTTTTTTATTTATTAATCTTTTATAGATGGACGTTCAAGTTATTTCCAGTTCGGGGCTATTGCAAGCAATGCTGTACCTAGTACAATCGATTGCTTCTCAACTTGAAACCCATGCTTCTCTGCCCTTCTTTGTGATACCACCTGGACCCTGTAGACATTTCTTTTTTTCCAGAGTTGCCACTAGAAGGCTCTGGAAGGACATTGCACAGGGGAGAGGCTTTTCTTTCTGGTTCGGGGGGCTCTTCCCGTTTCTGGCTTTTATGCAGAGGCTGCTAGTGGTATGTGTGACACCCAGGGGCTCTCACCTTCCAACAAAATCTGGCTAACATCCTGGTGAAGGTTTCCTGCTTCCTGGCCCTAACCCTGGCTGTAGACAAGAAGTCATCCAGAAAACCCAGTGAACAGCCCCTCCAGTGAGGTCTGGATCTCAGTTTTTTTGGGGTTTTTTTTTTGAGTCAGTGTCTCACTCTGTCACCCAGGCTGGAATGCAGTGGCAGGATCATGGCTCACTATAGCCTCGACCTCCTGGACTCAAGAGATCCTTCCACCTCAGCCCCCGTAGTAGCTGGGACTACAGGTGCCTGTCCCCATGCCTGGCCAAATTTTTTATAGAGACGAGGTC
>NW_007066745.1:0-757 GCF_000164805.1 Carlito syrichta | reverse complement strand
TTTGTTGTCAAAATTACATACTTGTCTAACTCTAGGAGTATTCTAACTTTTTTAGTACTAGAATAGGCTGTATGAGATAGGGAGCATTTGTTCTTAAATGTTTGCTGAAGTTTCCATCTAAAACCTTGGAATTTAAGGTAACAAAACTTTAGTTGTTACTATTCAGATTTACTATTTCATCTTACATTTTTGAAAATATTTTTTATAAGATTAATTTTTATCTATGTTTTTAAATTTACTTACATAAAATATTCACAACATTCTCTTACTTTATTTGCTATTGCATGCTTTGCTAACTTTGTTTAGCATATTTATTACTATTACTTTATCTAGATTTCCTTTTCACTTTTCTAATTTCTTTTTTGTTTTTCTGAGTTGAAGTCTCACTCTGTTGCCCAGATTGGAGTGCAGTGGCCGCTCCCGGCCACCGCAGCCTCGAACTGCTGGGCTCCAGCGATCCTTCTGCCTCAGCCTTTCGAGTAGCCGGAATTACAGGCGCACGTTACCACGCCCGGCTAATTTTTTGATTTATTATAGAGATGAGGTCTTGCCTGCCCAGGCGGGTCTCGAACCCGCGGGCTCAGGCAATCCACTCACCTCAGCCTCCCAAAGGCGCAGGATTACAGACTGAGCCACCGAGCCCGGCTTTTAATTTCTTGAAAGAAATACTGCTAATAATTTGCACATTTTTTTTCTTTTCTAATATGAGTCTTTGGATCTATAGATTTTCCTTTAAGAATGTCCTAAGCTGCTATGA
>NW_007066744.1:0-1280 GCF_000164805.1 Carlito syrichta | reverse complement strand
AAAGCTTACATAAGTTGGGCTTGTTATAATCATGTAAATGAGTTCCCATTGCATTGAGCAGCTTCAGTTTCAGACCGTTAATATTTGTTCACAGGAGACCAGGGAAGATGCTGAAGTGACTCTTTATATGGGGAAGACAATTAGAAAAATCAGAACAAAATAGTTATATACAGTTTACTTTAGGTTAAAAACATGGTCAAATAAATTGTCTATGAGTTAGAACTTTTTCAGTCATGTTTAGAAAAATCTTGCCAAAGTATGTAAGTAAAGTAACGATTCCCTAAGTAACATAACAGTCACCATTATTTATGCATTCTGAACTTTCTAAGGCTATTTTGAGTTTTTGTTTTGTTTTGTTTTTTGGCAATTATTTTTTTAGCCATGAAAACCTTTTGGTGAGATCAATAAATTTGTTTTTGAGCTTAAAAATATAAAGAATAATAATGAACTTCTTCCCCTTTTTCTTATTTGTATATATTATCTTATGACATAAAATGAGAAGGAAAGATTTGAAAATGAATTTTAAAAATTAATATAAAAAAATTATACTTTTTTATTATGCTGTAAATACTCAAATTAATTTGAGTATTTACAGCAATTGCTAAATTATACATAATGTATCTCAGGTTAGAAAACATTGCATCACACTTTAAACACTAACACTTTACTTAATCATTATGCCATAGAATATATTTTTTAAAATAGGCATAAGCTCAAACATAGCATGCACAATGAAATACTGCAAACAATGTTTACAACATGGGCCTCAGTATTATCAAGATTAAGCTTTTTAAAAGATTAAAGTTACCAAAAACTTAGCACTAATTTTATTATTTTTTTTTATATTTTTGGAGAATTGTAAAATTTTTCAAATAATTATCAATAGGTGAGTGTGTGTATGTGTTTACTTTTTAAAATATTTTTATTTCTGTATTACAGATATGGTGTCCAATTCAGGGTTAGGTGTACAAATGTTCATTATGCAGGTACCCTTTTTGATGAGGTGTGCACCCTTTCCCCTGTCAGATTCCAGTACTGCCAATCCGTTACTTAGAGTATTAGAACATTAATTTTTAAAAATTTAATGATGATCTTAACAAATTTACATGCCCAAGATAATATATTTTTAATAGCCTCACTCAGGATTTGAAGTACCAGTGTTTAAGGAACTCTTGGCTAGCAACCTTTTAAAAAAAGAAAAATTATTGTAAAGATGTGAGATACAATTCAGTGTTAGGTATACAAACATTGATCATGCAAGTACCCCTGATAATGAGACA
>NW_007066743.1:0-516 GCF_000164805.1 Carlito syrichta | reverse complement strand
TCTTACTGGGGTAAGTGGTATCTCAATGTGGTTTTGATTTGCATTTCTCTGATGATAAGTGAGACTGAGCACTTTTTCATGTGTCTGTTGGCTGCCCATATATCTTCTTTTGAAGTGTCTATTCATGTCTCTTGCCCACTTTTTAATGGGGCTGTTTGTTTTTTCCTTTCTGGCTTGTTTGAGTTCCTTGTAGATCCTAGATGTAGGCCTTTGTCAGATATACAGTTGGCAAACATTTTTTCCCATTCTGTAGGCTGTCTCCCCACTCTTGTGATGGTTTTGTTGTTGTTGTTGTTGTTTTTGCTTTGCACAAGCTTGTCAGGTTGATGAGGTCCCACTTGTCTATCTTATTTCTAAGGTATGGGCACTTAGGGTTTTGATCAAGAATTGGTTGCCAGTTTCAATTTCTGTACAGGTGTTTCCTGCATTTCCTAAGATTCTTATAGTTTGAGGTTTTACATTTAGGTCTTTGATCCATTTAGAGTTAATTTTTGTGTGTGGTGATAGGTAGGGGTC
>NW_007066742.1:0-641 GCF_000164805.1 Carlito syrichta | reverse complement strand
CCCCTCCCCCCAGCAGTGTCCTGTTACTGCCAATCCCCTTCTTGTAGTATTATGCTAGATGTTCAGGGTCCACTTATAAGTGAGAACATCTGGTAGTCAGTTCTTTTTTCTGTGATAGATCACTGAGTATTGATAGACTCTAAATCCATCCAAGTTGCTGTGAAAGCCATAATTTTGTACTACTGTAGGGCTGCATAATATTCCATTGTGTATATGTACCACATCTTTCTTTTAGATTAGAAAATATAGTTTATTTAAAAGTAAATTGGGGAGAGAGAGAGAGAGAGAGAGAGAGAGAGAGAGAGAGAGAGAGAGAGAGAGAG
This sequence comes from Carlito syrichta, assembly GCF_000164805.1. Classification (NCBI taxonomy): domain Eukaryota; kingdom Metazoa; phylum Chordata; class Mammalia; order Primates; family Tarsiidae; genus Carlito; species Carlito syrichta. The sequence continues at coordinate 318 of NW_007066742.1, read as the reverse complement.
AGAAGATTCACCTCCCCAAGCGAGGGGAGAGGGCCAAAGCTTAAGAAAACATCCCCCGGGCATAGCTCAAAGAGCACATGGCCATACCATAGTTTAGCAAGGCAGTGGCCCCTACCACATTTTTTTTAAGGCCCAAAGCTATTTTTATTTTAAGTTCCTTTCTCAGAAAGACAAAACACCAGGTATTTTGCACATAATCACTTTGTGGGATGGCAGATGGTTCTAGTTTTGAGTTCCCACACTCTAGTCTACTTACACTCTTCAGACCTTACCAGAACTTAGCCCTTTTCTAGGAACAAAGTGGGTGCCCATGAGCAT
>NW_007066741.1:0-750 GCF_000164805.1 Carlito syrichta | reverse complement strand
AATGGAAAAGGGACATTAGGAAAAACTGAGGAAACTTGAATACAGGTTTGGGCTTTAGTTAATAATAATAATGTACCAATATGGATTCAATAATTATGACAGATGTACTGTACTCATGTAAGACATTAATAATGATGGAAGCTGGTGATGGGGTCTGTGGGAACTCTGTATGCTGTTATTATAGTTTTCCTGTAGATTTAAAAGGACTGTAAGATAAAGTTACTTTTTAAAAATTGGGAATAAATTTTGCAGGAAAGAGTTTCTGCCATAAGATTAATGTGTAGAGCCCCAATGCTATCGTTTGACTAGGGATGGAAGGCCTGCATTCTCGGATGCCCATATTCTCTCTAGTCACTAGTACTGGAGTGTAGCTCAGATGCAGCATCTTAAAACTTCACTGTGGGTCTGTGGATCTTGTGTCCATCTGTCTCACTGTCGTGTACTCAATCGAGGTCAAAGAGGCAAGAAAACTAATGTTTTTTCAGTATCCACCGTGTCCCAAACGTGTACTGGATTTCACTAAAGTTCACACATCCAATTAGAAGCCTATGGAAAAGGCCTGTCATTTCCACAGATGAGAAAAGCTGAGATTTGCCCAAAATCACACTGATGTTTACCGGCAGGCCACAGGAGCACCTTGGTTGTTACTTGACTCCGTTCTGGCCTCTCTCTCCTCCCGACACATACACCTTTGCAGGTGAGATTTGGACTTTGAGCATACCCGCTCTACCCATCACTGGACCTGGACTC
>NW_007066740.1:0-1020 GCF_000164805.1 Carlito syrichta | reverse complement strand
GGCTGAGCACTCAGGGAAGCTTGTCAGCTCCCCCCAGCAACCAGGAACCCATCTTTGATGCCATTGGAGCAACCAGAGGATGAAGGGACCCATGGGAGGGAGCAACACCCACCCTCCTTCCGTGCTCATTTTTCTGAGTCTGTCAGTTTCCACCACTGGATTTTTTGTGTTTGATTGTTGTGCAGTCTTTATTATTTCACGAGGTGGGTGTTACACCATTCCAGGGTCTGGGATGTTTCTCTGTTGGATGCAGAGTTCCCATGGGACCTAGCATCTTGATGAACTATATTCAGCCAGGAGAGGAGCAGAGGGGCTGGCAGAGACCCACACATGAGGCCAGTGGTCAATTCACTGACAGTTAAGGAGAGTGAGTAGTAGTACCCTGATGGCTGAAAGAGTGAGTGCTTCGTGTGGTCACTTCACTCCCAAGGGTCCTGCTGATGTTCTGAATTACATACAGATAGACTAAAATAGTTTACTAATTTTTTTTTCTTCTGGTACAAATAATTTGAATACAATTTAAGAAAATACAAAAATTTACATAAGAGAAATCACCCTTTCATTCAGATTTGACCCTTGGCAATATTCCTATATTTTTGTTAGACATGTAAATATAATCACAAATAAAGATCATATTTTATGTTCTGTTTTGTTCCCAGACTTTTTCAATCAAAATGATACCCTAAACATTTATTACATTATTTACTGTTTTTAGAAATTTTCCAGCCTTTTTGAGAAGCAATCTATTTTTTTTTTGTTTTTGAGTTAGAGTCTCACTCTGTCGCCCAGACTGGAGTGCAGTGGCCGCTCCCGGCCACCGCAGCCTCGATCTGCTGGGCTCTGGCGATCCTTCCGCCTCAGCCTTCCGAGTAGCCAGAATTACACGCATGCGCTATCATGCCCGACTGATTTTTTGATATTTTGTAGAAATGAGGTCTCGCCTGCCCAGGCGGGTCTCAAACCCACGGACTCAGGCAATCCACTCACCTCAGTCTCCCAAAGGCGCGGGATTACAGGCTG
>NW_007066739.1:0-864 GCF_000164805.1 Carlito syrichta | reverse complement strand
AAGTTAGACCTTACATTTGCGAAACACTTTGGGGATTAGCTGTCATGTACTAACATGAACAGTATAGGAACTGCAAACTTAAGAATATATTGAGAGAAATCATCCTCTATGAAATGAAAAAACATGGACTATAATGCTTATGTCATCATAGTTTCATAGCTAAGTACTCAAAACAATACAAATGTTCATCCACAAGTTTGAAAAACATATTTGAGTGTCGTCAGAAAATGATGAAAAATGAATAATGTACATTAACATGGCTGTATGTCAAAAACCAAATTTTTATCAAAACCAAATTTATGCTTACCCTAATATGACTTTATATACTGTGATAAAAAAGGTAAAACAAGTTAGCTTTTTGGAAATACATACAATTATTCTAAAATGAGATTAAAATATAATATCCTGATAATTAAGTTAGTATTTACCTTCACCTAAATGACAGAAATTTTGTTTCTTTAGCAGGTAGTAAGCAGAAAAAGGACAATTTTATTATTATTTTAATATGCTTCCTCTATTAAAAAATTAAGTTTATATGATTACAAAAGTAGAGAATATAATTAAGAAACATATACCCCTTTACTAATGAATATAGAAAAGACCAAAATCTAATTCAATGGCTGTTTCTAACAATACGCAAAAATGTAGTGTTGAATTTAACTTGTTGGCTTTTTGCAAAGACTTTGTCATGCCTGTGTTCATCAGTGATATTTGTCTGTGGTTTTCTTTGTTTGTTTTTTCTTTGCATGTGTCTGTCTTGTTTTGCTATCAGAGTAGTTCTGGCCTCATATAGTCAGTTGGGAATTATTCCTGTCTCTTCGATTTTGGGGAAGAGTTTGAATTAAACTTATATTTGTTTTTTAA
>NW_007066738.1:0-830 GCF_000164805.1 Carlito syrichta | reverse complement strand
TAAATGTCTGTAGAATTCTGCTGGAAAGCCATCTGGACCAGGGCTTTTTTTTGTAGGAAGTTTTCTTATTACGTGGTCGATTTCCTTGATTGTTATTGGTTTATTTAGGGTCTCAATTTCTTCTTGTTCCAACCTAGGTAGGTTGTGTGATGTCAGAAAGTCTTCCATTTCCTTCTGGTTTTCAAGTTTGTTTCCATACAAGTGTACGTAGTAGTCTCTAATGATCTTTTGTATTTCTTCAGGGTCAGATGTGACTTCATCTTTTGTGTTTCTGATTATGCTTCTTTGGTTTTTTTCTCGTTTTTTCTTGGTCAGTCTAGCTAGGGGACCATCAATCTTGTTTACCCTTTCGAAGAACCAGCTTTTTGTTTCATTGATTTTTTGTATTATCTTTTTGTCTTCTATGTCCTGGATTTGGGCTTTTATTTTGGTGATCTGGATTCTTCTGCTGAAATTAGGGTTTTTGTGGTCTTGCTTTTCCAGCTTCTTTAGGTGGCTTGTTAGGTTGTCAATTTCTGTTCCTTCCATTTTCCTCATGTGTGTTTGTAGGGATATAAATTCCCCTCTTATTACAGCTTTTAAGGCATCCCAGAGATTTTGGTAAGATGTTTCTTTATTTTCATTTGTTTCCAGGTATCTTTTGATCTCTATTTTGATGTCATCATTGACCCAGGAGTTATTTAGCATCATGCTGTTTAGTGTCCATGTCTTTGTGGGTTTTGGGGGGACTTTGTTGGTGTCAATGTTTATTTTTATTCCACTGTGGTCCGAAAAGGTGCATGGCAGAATTTCAGTCCTTTTAACTTTGCTTATACTTGATTTGTGTCCGA
>NW_007066737.1:0-1618 GCF_000164805.1 Carlito syrichta | reverse complement strand
TTATGATTTTACGAATATTGAACCAGCCTTGCATGCCAGGAATGAAGCCTACTTGGTCATGATGGATGATTTTTGAGATGTATTGCTGAATCCGGTTTGCTAGGATCTTGTTGAGAATTTTAGCATCTATGTTCATCAAAGATATTGGCCTGTAGCTCTCTTTCTTTGTTGGATCTTTACCTGGTTTGGGTATCAATGTGATGTTGGCTTCGTAAAATGATTTGGGGAGAGTTCCATCTTTTTCAATCGCCTGGAATACCTTCAGTAGGATTGGTATCAGCTCCTCCTTAAATGTCTTGTAGAATTCTGCTGGAAAGCCATCTGGACCAGGGCTTTTTTTTGTAGGAAGTTTTCTTATTACGTGGTCGATTTCCTTGATTGTTATTGGTTTATTTAGGGTCTCAATTTCTTCTTGTTCCAACCTAGGTAGGTTGTGTGACATCAGAAAGTCTTCCATTTCCTTCTGGTTTTCAAGTTTGTTTCCATACAAGTGTACGTAGTAGTCTCTAATGATCTTTTGTATTTCTTCAGGGTCAGATGTGACTTCATCTTTTGTGTTTCTGATTATGCTTATTTGGTTTTTTTCTCGTTTTTTCTTGGTCAGTCTAGCTAGGGGACCATCAATCTTGTTTACCCTTTCGAAGAACCAGCTTTTTGTTTCATTGATTTTTTGTATTATCTTTTTGTCTTCTATGTCCTGGATTTGGGCTTTTATTTTGGTGATCTGGATTCTTCTGCTGAAATTAGGGTTTTTGTGGTCTTGCTTTTCCAGCTTCTTTAGGTGGCTTGTTAGGTTGTCAATTTCTGTTCCTTCCATTTTCCCCATGTGTGTTTGTAGGGATATAAATTCCCCTCTTATTACAGCTTTTAAGGCATCCCAGAGATTTTGGTAAGATGTTTCTTTATTTTCATTTGTTTCCAGGTATCTTTTGATCTCTATTTTGATGTCATCATTGACCCAGGTGTTATTTAGCATCATGCTGTTTAGTGTCCATGTCTTTGTGGGTTTTGGGGGGACTTTGTTGGTGTCAATGTTTATTTTTATTCCACTGTGGTCCGAAAAGGTGCATGGCAGAATTTCAGTCCTTTTAAATTTGCTTATACTTGATTTGTGTCCAATTATGTGGTCGATCTTAGAATATGTTCCATGTGGTGATGAGTAGAATGTGTATTCTGTGGTCTTTGGATGGAGTGTTCTATAGGTATCAATTAAGTCCATTTGGTCCAGAGTCTCATTGAGGTTCCGGATCTCCTTGCTGATTTTTTGTCCTGATGATCTGTCTAAGGTTGTGAGTGGTGTATTAAAGTCCCCAGTTATTATGGTGTTAGAGTCAATATCTTTCTTTAGTTTTCCTAGAAGTTGCTTTATGAATGTTGGTGCACCTATGTTGGGTGCATATATGTTTAGGATAGATATTTCTTGTTGATGGAGTGAACCTTTTATCATTATGTAGTGGCCCTCTGTATCTTTTTTAATTTTTGATAGCTTAAATGGTATTTTGTCTGAAATTAGGATCGCGACTCCTCCTTTCTTTTGTGTTCCATTCGCCTGAAAATTTGTTTCCCATCCTCTTACTTTGAGTCTGTGTATGTCCTTTCTAGTGAGGTGAGTCTCGTG
>NW_007066736.1:0-737 GCF_000164805.1 Carlito syrichta | reverse complement strand
CCACCGTTCCTATTCATAGCATAAAATAAACAAGCTGATCTCTGACAGTGCTTGCTAGAATCAATGCTAGGAAGTATTCTGCAACTCTGTGGGTACAAAAAACTGGACCAAGAACAGTCTAGAAAATGGTGAATTATGATTCTGAGCTAGTTAAGAGTGACTTCAAGTGACTTTAGAAAGGAAGTTGTTAACTCTATAAATTCCTATGCTTTAGATTTTTTTTCAGTTAATAGATTTTTTCCAACTGGAATTTTAAGCAGTGAAAATGATTCATTTACATTACATGACTGTAGGGTGGGCTCTTTGCTAGCATCCACCACATGTACTTCTATAAATAATCTGTAAGAAACTAAGTACTGCACTCTGAATTTCACTATGGATTTAATGTTCACCATGTTAGAATGCCAAATATTTTGCTAAAACATGAAACACATTTCCAAATCTTAACAATTCAGTTAGCACAATAAAATTATGCATTCTATGTAACACATGTCAATTTTTTTATTTCTTAGGAAAAATGTAACACTTTTATATTTTATTTTATTTATTTAATTATTTTTTTGAGTTGGAGTCTCACTCTGTCGCCCAGACTGGAGTGCAGTGGCCACTCCCGGCCACTGCAGCCTCGACCTGCTGGGCTCCGGCAATCCTTCCACCTCAGCCTTCCAAGTAGCTGGAACTACAGGCGTGCACTACCACACCCAGCTAATTTTTTGATTTATTGTAGAGATGAGGTG
>NW_007066735.1:0-738 GCF_000164805.1 Carlito syrichta | reverse complement strand
AACAGTAGTAAGAGGTAGGATCTTTTAGGAGGTGATTAAGTCATGCGAGCTCCAACATAATAAAGGGATTAATGCGTTGTAAAAGGGCTGCAGGGATGAGCTGGTCACTTTTGCCTTCTGCTCTCCCACTATGTGAAAAGACAGCAAGAAAACTCTCCAAATGCTGATGCCGTTGTCTTGGACTTCTCAGCCTCCAAAAACGAAATGTAATTTTCTGTTCCTTATAAATTACCCAGTCTCAGATGACTTGATATAGCAGCACCAATAAATGAAGACAGTCCTTCATTTATTCTTCTTATATCCAATAACTTAATACTATGACATAAATAAGAGAGAAAGAAAACAGATATTTGGTTAACACACACACACGTGTTCAGAATAAAATAAGGAGGAAATACTCTGACAATTTCAGTCCCGGTTTCTGTTACTGGTCACATAATCATAGCTGCCATTTGGAACTACCTTTGTTTGCTGCTCATTCTGTATTCCCTTTCTCTTCAGCAGGAACTCCAGCTGGTTGTGGTTCTTCACCTTACAGGGTGATCCAAACCCAATCTTTGTTTCTGAAAGGACTGGGCCTGGGTTGGATTTAGTTTTGCCCTGAACTTACTCCTAGAGCATGGGGATAGTAAGAGACACTCTGAGAGATCTCCTGTATTCCAGATGTACTCTTTTTTGTTTTGTTTTGTTTTTGTTTCTGTTTCTGTTTTTTGAGTTGGAGTCTCACTCTGTCACCCG
>NW_007066734.1:2177-3069 GCF_000164805.1 Carlito syrichta | reverse complement strand
CCAGCTATTTAAATCAGCCTAGTTAATTAAGCTGGATCCCAGCTGGCAAGCTAGGTAGCTAAATCGTTAAGTAAACTGGCTAGCCAGCTGGCTATCTGGTTGATTTAGCTAGTTAATTCAGGTGGCCAGGCAGCTGGCTTGCTAGTTAAGACATCGAGATAAGTCATCAGGCCAGCCAGCAGGCTAGCTAGTTAAGTCAGGAAGTTAAATCAACTGGCAAGCCAGTTGGCTAGCTAGGTATCTTGCTAGCTAAGTCAGCTAGATAATTCGGATGGTTAGCTAGGTATCTAGCTAGTTAAGTAAGTTCATTCAGTCACCTGGCTAGCCAGCTACATACCAGGATACCTAGCTAGTTAAATCAACTGGCTAGCAATTGGCTAGCTAGTTAAGTCACATAGTTAAGTCAGCTCACTGGCCAGCAGGTTAGTTAGGTAGTTAGGTAGTTAAATCAGTTGTCAAGCCAGAGGTCTATGTAGGTAGATAGCTAGATAAGAGTGCTAGCAAGACATCAGGCTATCTTGCTATGTCAGCTAGTTAAGTCAGCTGGCTATCAATCTGTCTAGCTAGGTAGGTAGCTAATTAAGTCTGCTAGCTAGCCAGGTGGCTACTTAGTTATGTCAGCTAGTTATGTAAGCTGGCTAGGCTTCTGGCTATCTATGTAGCTAGGCAATTTAGTCAGCTGGCTAGCCAGCTGGCCAGCTAGTAAAGTCAGCTAGTTTAGTCAGCTGGCTAACCAGCTGGCTAGCTACTTAAGTCAGCTAATGAAGTCAGTTGTCTAGCCAACTGGCTAGCTAGTTAAAAGCTATTTACATCAGATGGGTAGCCGACTGGTTCACTAGTTATTTCAGCTAGTTAAGTCAGCTGGCTAGCTAGGTAGCTAGGCAATTAAGTC
>NW_007066734.1:0-1060 GCF_000164805.1 Carlito syrichta | reverse complement strand
ACAGCTGCCTATCCAGCTGTATAGCTTGTAAGCCAGGCAGTTAAGTCAGCTGGCTAGTCACCTGGCTAGGAAGGTAGCTAGGTAATTAAGTCAGCCAGCTAGCTGACTGGCTAGCAAGTTAATTCAGCGAGTAAGTGACCTGGCTAGCTAGCCAGTTAACTATGTGACTAGCTTGTTAAGCCAGCAGGCTAGCCAGATGGCTATATAGTTATGCCAGCTAGTTAAGTCAGCTTGTTAGCCAACAGGCTAACAAGTCAGCTGGCTAGCTAGGTGACTGGCAAGTTAAGTTGGTTGGTTAGCAGGCTGGTCAGGTAGGTGACACACTAGATAAGCCATATGGCTTGCCAGCTGACCAGCAGAGTGGCTGGCTAGTTAAGCCAATTGGCTATCCGACCATTCAGCCAGTCGAATGGCTATTTAAGCTGGCTGTCTAGCCAGCTGGTCAGTCCACTAGCTCACTAGCAGGCTCCCTAGCCAGCTAGCAAGCCAGGTATCTAGCTAATAAGCCAGATGGCTACCCATGTAGATAACCAGTTAACTAGCTAGTTAAGTCAGCTGGCTGGCCAGCTATCCAGCACAGTTGCTAGTCAGCTACTTAAGCAACTAGCTAAGCTAGCCAGTTAGCTTGCTAAGTCAGCTAGTAAGTCAGCTAATCATTCAGTTAGCTAATGAAGTCAGTTAGGTAGTCAGCTTGCTAGTCCGCTAGCTAGTTAAGTCAGCCAGCAGTTCAACTAGCTAGTCAACTACATAATAAAGTCAGTTAGCCAGCTAAATAGCCAGATAGAGAGCTAATTAAGTCAGCAAGCTAGAGATTTAGATAGTTTGTTTGCTAGTAGTGATGTCAGCTAGTTAGCCAGCTGGCTAGTCAAGCTAGCTAGCTAAGTCAGCTAGCAAATCAGCTAGTTACTTATCTAACTAGTTGGCTAGCAACTCAGCTATCTGGTCAGATAAATAGTGGGCTTGCTCACTTTCCATCAGGTCAGCTAATTAGTCAGCTCGCTCGCCTGCAAACTGGTCAGGAAACCAGTCGGCTCACTCACCAGCCAACAGGTCAACTAAA
>NW_007066733.1:0-642 GCF_000164805.1 Carlito syrichta | reverse complement strand
GGGGAGGGCTTTGTCAAAGATGAGCTGGTTGAGAAATTGAGGTTTTGCTTCTGGAATCTCAATTCCATTGCAATCATGGAGGGGAGCTTCCTCTACCACTACCAAGACAGTCTGACGATGAAGGGCATATAGTAAAAGGGAAGTATAGTAATCGACACCACGTGCCAGTTTCACCCCCAGTGTAACAGAGGTTCTGCGTGTTTACTGGGCAATGAAAACGGCTCAGCCTTGGTAGTCCTTATTAGGTTTATACGCCATAGGGAAAAACAACTTAGAATTCTCCCCATCCACACATAATGCTCTCCTGCTCGTGACTGTGGAGCACTTGTGTCACTCATTGCGGCACTATGCCTTGCAGATTTCTCTCCGTGAAACACGGAGGTTTCACGCTCGTACGCAAAGGCCCTCTATGGAAAGGAACACAAATCAAGGGGAAAGAGTGAGAATGAGGTGTTACAGCAGGCGGCAATGAAGAATAATAGTCACAGCAAAGAGGTGACACTGCAGCACACATTGGGCACAGACTTAAGCCAGGAAGGTGCCCGTGCACCCCAGGCCTAAGAAAGGCCACTCCCACCAGCAATCCACAGTCTCATTGCTTTCCCTGACAGGAGAAGGTGTCAAGAAAGAGCAATTGAGAAT
>NW_007066732.1:0-1142 GCF_000164805.1 Carlito syrichta | reverse complement strand
CGAGGCTTTGTATGAGGTAAGGATTGACAAATCGGAGTTAAATTATTATTTTTATTTTAAAGATGTGGGGTACAATCCAGGGTTAGGTATACAAATGCTCATTATGCATGTATCCTTGTTGATGAGTTGTGCCCCACAGATTCCCACTACTGCCAATTCCCACCCCCACACTCCCCTGGCAGTTTCCCACTACTGCCAATCCTTTTCTTATAGCATTACGATACTTGTTCAAGGTCCACTTATAAGTGAGAATATGATACTCAATTCTTTGTTTCTTTGATAGATCACTCAGTGTTATAGATTCTAGGTCCATCCAGGTTGCTGTGAAGATTATAGGAGTTAAATTCTTAAGAATGTTAACTATTAAGGATTTGATTTTGTGTAGAAGAAGTAAGTATGACAGAGTAAAGCCAGCTCACATAGACATAAATATCATTTTTTATAAATATATTTAAAATGCACGTTATTGAATTCCTGACAAATAGGACATTGTAGGAACTCAAAATAAATAAATAAATAAAAGAGGTCATAATTGTTATTATCATTATTTAAGTCCATGACATGTAATTAAAGAATTTTGAGTAGGAGATTAATGTGGATGGATTTACAAGTTAGAAAAGCTCTTTGGTGGTGTCTGAGAATGAATTGGGAAGGAACAAAGCAAGACACAATGGGGGTTTATTTAAAAACTGCAGTCATGTGTGCACAATGACATTTCAGTCAACAATAGGCCTCGTGGTTCCATGAGAACACAATAGGGCATAAATGGAATTGCAATCTATGGCACTTGATGATGGCATTGCAGATCAGGGAGGGGAGATGGTTGATGTTCACCAAGGTGCTGGGACATTTGGTTTTCTATATGAAATATATAAATGTCAATAAAATAGATGTACCACCTAGGTTTGTGTGTCTACTCCATGATGTCTGTACAACCACAAAATTGCCTAGTGATGCATTTCTCAGAACGTATTCTCATTGCTTGTGACCCATGATCGTTTTTTAGTAAACTGGATGAGAGATTTGAGGGTCTTACCTTCTACACCAAGGAAATGGGCGAAGGCTTGGAAGAACTTTAGGAATCGCAGGAGGGAGAATTTTTAAGACTTGCTGACTGATGAGATCGGAGTGGAACAGACACT
>NW_007066731.1:0-735 GCF_000164805.1 Carlito syrichta | reverse complement strand
TTGATGCCTTGACACACATTCTGATGGCATTGCCTTCCATGAGTCTTAATGATGTTGGGATGGAATGAGGAGGGCAAATTCTGTCCTAAGGATGAGCAGTGATGGCCACCAGGGACAGGCTTCGTGAGCAGTGGGGGGGCTGAAGATGAGCCCAGATATCTCACCATCTCTTTGCTGGTGTTCTCCCCCTGTCTATTCTGTCTGAGACAGGCTATCTGAGCCTGGCATGGACCCAAAAATCTCAATGCAGAATGAATTATCATGGGAAATATGTCTTAATGCTAAAGCACTGAAGAAACTGATGTATTTATTATTTTATTTTAAAAATTATGTTTAGCCAGGCTTGGTGGCTCAGCCTGTAATCCCGTGCCTTTGGGAGGCTGAGGTGAGTGGATTGCCTGAGCCCACGGGTTCGAGACCCACCTGAGCAGTGAGACCTCATCTCTACAATAAATCAAAAAAATCAGACGGGTGTGGTAGTGCATGCCTGTAATTCCGGCTACTTGGAAGGCTGAGGTGGAAGGATCACCGGAGCCCAGCAGGTCGAGGCTGTGGTGGCTGGGAGTGGCCACTGCACTCCAGTCTGGGCGACGGAGTGAGACTCCAACTCAAAAAAAATAAATAAATAAAAATAAAAAATAAAATTTATGTTTAGTTTTTGTAGAAGCAGGATTTGCTGTGCTGCCCAGGAAACTTCTCAAGTGATTCGCCGGCCTTGGCTTCCCAGAGTGCTGG
>NW_007066730.1:0-740 GCF_000164805.1 Carlito syrichta | reverse complement strand
GGAGCATAGAGAGGTTGTGTTGGCACAGGCGGCATCTAGTATTATGCCAGTATCTTTCCTTCGCATCTGATCTGTTTTGCTACTTAAGGACAGCTTATTTCTCATAATTGAGTTGGGTTTTGCTTCTGGTGGATGATGTTGTAATAGTACAGGGCTGTGTAAAATCGTCACCACCAAGGAATGATTTGACCTAATGTTATGCAGTCTTTAGAGTCATAGGATGAAAATACAACCACTTGCTACACACACACACACACACACACACACACACACACAAACACTTTTTCTCATTGAATTAAGTTACATGGCCACAATGTGGAAACCAGGACTCTCTTAATACTTCTGTGATAGTTATGATAGTTACAACTCTCCAGAAAGACCAGCCTGTTGTCAGAGAGCCTGACTGTTAAACATTTTTCCTTCTATCCACACAGCTGCCATCCATTAGTCTTATTCTATTTCTGCTGCATCCTCATCCCTCTTAACATGGCATGAGTACTTGGAGACAAGGATCTCGGCCTCCCCAAGTCTCCTTTCCCAGGTTTCACATAACTGGGCCTTGTATCTTGGGGCAAATGGGTAGGATTTTGAGCTGCTTCCTGACTCAAGCTTGTCCAAGTTTATGCATTTTTTCCATGAGGTATTAGGGGAAAAAAAGAAGGAGCAGATCCTTGATCTAGCCTTCCCTCCCAAAGTTCAGCTCTACCCCCTGAGCATGAGCATTCTTGATCATAGTTCCT
>NW_007066729.1:0-740 GCF_000164805.1 Carlito syrichta | reverse complement strand
TAAATCAAAAATTAGCTGGCCGTGGTGGCTCACGCCTGTAATTCCAGCTACTTGGAAGACTGAGGTGGAAGAATCGCCAGAGCCCAGCAGGTCGAGGCTGCGGTGACCTGGAGCGTGCCACTACAATGCAGTCTGGATGACAGAGTGAGACTCGTACTCCAAAGAAAAATTATGATACAGAAGCATGTAAATGATGCCTTCGGCACCGGACAGGACCCAGTGTCAGTGCAGCTTCTGTTGGAATAGAACCGAGTAGGAATGACTGGCGTGCTGACGCCCTTTTGTGGTGTTGCTCTCAGGACCAAGTAGGAATGACAAGCGGATTGATGCCCCTTTGTGGTGTTGTTTCAAGGACCGAAATGGAATGTAAACAAGATGGTGGCATTCCTTTGGGAGTCTAAGAAGTAATTCTGAAGCAGGGAGCCCAGGCAAACCTTCTCTACAGTTACAGCTATCGTATTACATTCTGGGACAGGGCAGGTATTTATTAAGTAGGCAGGGTGAACAGCAGATACGGTTTGGTGGAAAATGTCATGCATCGTGACTCGTCAAGGGTAGAACTGAAGACACACCAGAGTAACTTTCCTTTCTTATTCAACCAAGGGACCCAAGTTTTCACCCCCAGTGTTTCAAGGCTTTCATATTCATCAGCTGAGGTGACTGGAGAGGTCTTCCAAAGGGCCTTTTCCTGCTTTCTTTTACTCATGAGTGACTCTGCACAGCGTGAGGCACGTTAGCTG
>NW_007066728.1:0-1517 GCF_000164805.1 Carlito syrichta | reverse complement strand
TTGGGCATGCATTTTTGCTTTGTTTAGAGCTGATTTTTAAAATTAGCTATTAACAATTATATAGTTTATATATGAATGTCATATAAATTATAAAGCATATAGAAAATTCATAATGTAATTTGTGCTTCTAAATACAAAAGCATAAAAATGTATGAAATTTCCTCCTTTTATAATTTTCTACCACTTTCCTGGGTAACAATTGTTAACTGACTATTGTCACATGGTCAGGAAGTGGGTGGGGTTTTATGGGTGCATGTACATGTATACCACATACACTTGAATTTAGGATTATAGGATTCCTGTTTACATATTGTCTTTCAACATGATTATTCTTACCACTTTCTCATAGACATATTTCCATGTCAGGATGTATTTTCATGTTTCTTACCTTATCTTTTTGTAATGATTTTATGGTATTATTTTATGGTATATATGTATTATTATTATTATTATTATTATTATGGTATATATGTATCTTCATTTATTTAACCAACTGCCTTTTAGTGTCTCTTTTTTATTATTGTTGTAATTTCATATATTGCTTCATTGAACATGCAGGATGAACTGTAGATTGTTTTGTAAGAAAATTACCTAAATGAAGACTAGATTCAATAAATTGGACTGCTTGCCTTTTGTACTTTAATAGTCCTACTAAGTTATCCTCCAAGGAAGTTTGCATCATTTGATACAATATAGTATATTGTAATGGTAAAATGTTTGGACTAGAAGGCTGTGGGTTTGAATCCAAGTTCTGCTTAGCTGGGAATAGCCTGGTATAAGAGAATTAATATATCCGTGTCTCATTTTTCTCATCTATAAATAATGTCTACCTAACTGAGCTATTGTGAAATTGAATGTCTTAGCATAAGTCAGGTATGTAGGAATGGGCCTAGCCTATTTTTATTACAAAATGCTTTTTAGCCTCATATAAGTATTAGCTGCTATAATTAACAACAGCACTTTGTAAGGATTTCCAAGATTGAAAAACGTGAGGTTTTGACTGATTGCTCTCCCAGAATGTTATTGCAGAGAATGTTGGCTTTGACTGGCTTTGACTCTAGGTAGCCCTGATGCCATTTGCATATGGACTGGTGTTAAGTATTCATATGTAGGCAAAAATACACATTAAGCACTTAAATTTGTATAATATTGCATTAGTCCTGCCATTTACTAATCTGGTTTTCAGAGTTACTATACATCTATCCATAGTAATAGTAAAATATAAATAAACCCTATGTTTGTAGAGTATATACTTTTGATTTAATTCTATTATATCTTAGTAAGATTATTTAAATAATTATTTCACCTAATAGTCTCATTTATATTTTTGTGGTATGTTTAGGTTTTTATGGGAGATTCCACAACAAAATGTACACAGGTTCTCCTTTTGCTTTTGCCAAGTCCTCATTGAGAATATTATCAATTACCACTCTGTGCCTCTGGATAAATTTTTATGTGATAAAATTCTGTTAGCTTAGAAATAGGAAAGCCTTTATCTTTTCTGACAAACTTATGTT
>NW_007066727.1:0-722 GCF_000164805.1 Carlito syrichta | reverse complement strand
TCACTGTGGTCCTGCCCTGGATTATGATGTCTCCTATAAGTAAATCTGTGTCCCCCACCCATTCTGCTCAACGTTAAGGAACACCATGTGTGTCTGTGTGCTTATACAAAACATCTTTCAGATCTTCTCCCAAATTGTATATTCTGAAAATATTATGTGTTTGTTTCATGATACCTTTGGCAGGAAAAAGTTAAGGTCTCCAAAGCGGCTTTTCAAGATCACAATATTGGTCAGATGCTAAAGAACTTTCAAGTCTTTAGAGTCTGAATTCCATTCTACTCCACTTCATTTTTGGCAAACTCATTCTTTTTATATCATATATTGCAAAGTCACTTCTATAATTAGTCTCCAAATGCTATCAATGACTTTGACAAGTTTTATTTCAGACTTCAATATCTGCTTCTGGCTATAATTTATATTACTCCATTCCAAGTCTAACTCAGGAACCACTTAATCACTTTCCTCCCCACACTCCAAATTTCTATTAGTGTATACCACACACTGCTTCTAGACTAATCTGACTTTCAGAGCTAATATTATTTCTTTTCAGTTCTTAAAAAGTTAGTTTACCCAAGATGCACAAAATTAGCCTCTATCTACAGTTTTAGACTTAAGTGCGAATGGATAGCTCACTCTCTCTGTTTTTTTCCCACCAGCCGCACTAAAGGGGAAGTACTGTATGTTGTGCACTTTTGAACTAACCCACCCACCACAGACACAAG
>NW_007066726.1:0-786 GCF_000164805.1 Carlito syrichta | reverse complement strand
GAAATTCAAATTTAACTGAAAATGCTTGAATTTATGTGGCAATGTTTAACAATGGCTGATGCACTTTTTTTTAAAATAAAAAGCAAAAAATGTAAAAATACTGATAAAACATATCAAATCATTACAACACTGATTAGATGTTATTGTTAAAAATTCGCCTTGCAGTAATAAAAATAAGACCTGTATTTATCAATTTCAATTTTAAATTCAATGTCTAGCAATTCCAAAATCCTACCAAGTACAAGACTTTCAATTTAGGTCATAGATAAATGTTTCAAGTTCAAAACCTCACAAAACAGCATATGAAAACACATCTAATTATAAATATCACAGGCAAAGGTAAATACAAATATATATATATATATGCATATTGTCAAATACAAAATAATATAACACTAATAGTAAATACAAATATATATGTATATTGTCAAATGCAAAATAATACAACACTAATGGTGTTGTGCAAATTATCCATTATTCTACTATAAAAGTGATAAGCCCAAAAGTATTAAGAATATAACCACAAAATTTTGGCAACAGATTCATACCACTTTCAATGTACTTAATTATATGTGTGTGTGTGTGTGTGTGTGTGTGTGTGTATATATATGTGTATATATACATATATATGAATATAGTTCTTATTTTAAAATATCACTAATACAGGCTAATCAGAAAAATAAGATACCACTTTAACAAATTACTAAATATTAAAGGGATTTACTAATAAATTTGAAAAAAGGATTAGGCAAACCACTTATTTTTCAAAATATCTCCAATTCTATA
>NW_007066725.1:0-550 GCF_000164805.1 Carlito syrichta | reverse complement strand
GTGATCAGAGAACATACTTGGAAATGAGTTCAATCCTTTTATATATATTAAGGCTTTAAAAAAATGGCACAGGCAGGTTGGACATGGTGATTCACGCCTATAATCTCAGCACTTTGGGAGGCCGAGGTGAGAGGATTGCCTGAGCCCACGGGTTTGAGAATAGCCTGGCAATTTGGCAAGACCTCATCTCTACAATCAAAAAATAAATAAAATAAACTGGGCATGGTGGCGCATGCTTGAAGTTCCAGCTACTTAGAAGGCTGAGGCAGAAGGATCACCTGAACCCAGCAGGTCGAGGCTTCAGTGGTCGTGAGTGTGCCATTGCACTCCGGCCTGGGTGACAGAGTGAGACTCCAACTTAAAAAATAAACAAAACATAAAAATGGCGTAGGCCAAGCAGGGTGGCTCAGCTTGTAATCCCAGCACTTTGGGAGGCTGAGTTGAGAGGATTGCCTGAGCCCAGAGCTTCAGGATCAGCCTGGGCAACTTGGTGAGACCTCGTCTCTACAATAAATCACCAAAATTAGCCGGGCGTGGTGGTGTGCATCTG
>NW_007066724.1:0-713 GCF_000164805.1 Carlito syrichta | reverse complement strand
AAAAGACATACCAAATAGATAAACTAAGGAACATAAATACTGTGTGGAAAGGAGGATAAGACTTATGTTGTTGACCACTTAAAGATGTTTAGAAGAGAAACGGAAATCAAAAGCAATGAGATACTGTTTCTTGTAGAAATTTAGGTGGTGATGATGGAAGGCAATGGGAACTTAGACTCTGCTGGTGATGGTGTAAATTATAGCCACTTTGGATAGCAATTTGGACGTTTTTACCAAAATTTAAAATGCTCTTATCACCCAGCAAGTTCAGTTGTAAGTAATTATTATAACCCGGAGGTTGGGAAACTTTTTCTGTAAAGGCCAGATAGTAAATATTTTAGCCTTTGTAGGTCATGTAGTCTCAGTTTTAAATACTCGACCCTTATAGTGCAACACTGCAATTTGAATTTTATATAAGTTTCACTTGTCATAAAATGTTATTCTTCTTTTGGCTTAAGTTTTTTCAACCAATTAAAACATAAAAGCCATTATTAGGCCACTAGATGTACAGAAACAGGTGACAGGCCATATTTAGCCTCATATATTTGAATGAAAATAGCAAGTTGTTGAATTATGCATAGGGTATAATTAATGAAATGAGTTATGGATATATATTTTCATGTGTGTATAGATATGTATGTAAAAGCAAAATAAAATGACTGGAACAATGCACATTAACTTCTGATAGGTTACAGGATAAATGCTCAATAATT
>NW_007066723.1:0-713 GCF_000164805.1 Carlito syrichta | reverse complement strand
CAGGACAGAACAAAACCCAGAGATGAGGTGAAGAGCTCTCCCCCCATCACCCTCCTGTGACCTGGGTATTGGCACAGGATAATGACAGGGGGTTGAGGTCTTCAGGAAGGTCCAAAAGGTAGTTTTGAACAGTGCATGCTCAATGAACTATGGGCAAGACCCCAGGGGAGCGTGTCTTAACCACGCTGGGAACTCATATGGAAACCTCACACTCATCGTACACTCTGAGAAAAGTGCCGGGGGATTTAGAAGACACTCACAGCAACGAGAAAGTGTACTGCTTTTCACCAGCTCTACATGTGTTGGAAACGTCAGCCTCCATGACACACCCCTGCAGCATTTTGTTCCCAGTTTTACATACCAGGTGCCAAGGGCACACACAGTCTTTCTTAAGGAGGGTTATGTAACAGATCAAAAGACTGCTGCTGAATGCATATTTGCAGAGTGACAGCAAGGCATGGTGCTGGACTCTGGCTTTAGTCTTTGAAGAGCTGTAGGCCTGAATGTGAAGTTGAAACCACCTGTTCACTGGCTGGTGGCCGGCTGAGTTTCCTGGGATGGAGTCTGGCAGGCGAGGACCCTGCATACAGCAGTCACTCAATAAGGACCTCGCAGAAGAACAGCCAGTTCTGAGTGTCAGTGAGGCCAACAGCCTCCCTGAGGACTGCCTGGGGAGGTCTTGGTGAGGATGGTCAGGGCTTGACCTGGTCACG
>NW_007066722.1:0-755 GCF_000164805.1 Carlito syrichta | reverse complement strand
CATCATGCTGTTTAGTGTCCATGTCTTTGTGGGTTTTGGGGGGACTTTGTTGGTGTCAATGTTTATTTTTATTCCACTGTGGTCCGAAAAGGTGCATGGCAGAATTTCAGTCCTTTTAACTTTGCTTATACTTGATTTGTGTCCAATTATGTGGTCGATCTTAGAATATGTTCCATGTGGTGATGAGTAGAATGTGTATTCTGTGGTCTTTGGATGGAGTGTTCTGTAGGTATCAATTAAGTCCATTTGGTCCAAAGTTACATTGAGGTTCCGGATCTCCTTGCTGATTTTTTGTCCTGATGATCTGTCTAGGGTTGTGAGTGGGGTATTGAAGTCCCTAGTTATGATAGTGTTAGAGCCAATATCTTTCTTTAGTTTTCCAAGAAGCTGCTTTATGAAAGTTGGCGCACCTATGTTGGGTGCATATATATTTAGAATAGATATTTCTTGTTGATGGATTGAGCCTTTTATCATTATGTAGTGGCCTTCTGTATCTTTCTTGATTTTTAATAGTTTGAAGGGTATTTTGTCTGAAATTAAGATGGCTACTCCTGCTTTCTTTTGTATTCCGTTCGCCTGGAAGTTTGTTTCCCATCCTCTTACTTTGAGTCTGTGGATGTCCTTTCTAGTGAGGTGAGTCTCTTGAAGGCAATAGATTGTTGCCTGATGATATTTTATCCATTTTGCCAATCTATGTCTTTTCAGTGGTGCATTTAGTCCGTTCACATTTAGGCTAATAATTGAAATGCAAGAGG
>NW_007066721.1:0-365 GCF_000164805.1 Carlito syrichta | reverse complement strand
TAGGAAAGCTTCATCTATATCTACACCCACTCTTCATCATCACATTCCCACCTGAGCTCTGTCTCCTGTCAGATCGGTGGCAGCATTAGATTCTCATAGGAGTGTGAACCCTGTTGTGCACTGTGCATGTGAGGGATCTAGGTTGCATGCTCCTTTTGAGAATCTAATGCCTGGTGATCTGAGGTGGAGCTGAGGCCATGATACTAGCACTGGAGAGCAGCTACAGATACAGATTAACAGTGAGGTTTGGCCGGGCTCGGTGGCTCAGCCTGTAATCCCGCGCCTTTGGGAGGCTGAGGTGAGTGAATTGCCTGAGCCCGCGGGTTCGAGACCCGCCTGGGCAGTGAGACCTCATCTCTACAATG
>NW_007066720.1:0-774 GCF_000164805.1 Carlito syrichta | reverse complement strand
GGGCTGGGCATAGTGACTCAGGCCTGTAATTGCAGCCGTTTGGGAAGTGGAGGTGAGAGGATTACGTGAGCCCATGGGTTTGAGACCAGACTGGGCAACATGGCGAGACCTCGTCTCTACAATAAATTTAAAAACTAGCCAGGTATCGTGGTGCATGCCTGTAGTTCCAGCTACTTGGGAGGTTGAAGTGGAGGGATCATGTGAACACAGGAGGTTGAAGCCATGGTAGCTGTGGGCAGGCTGCTGTACTCCAGCATGGGTGACACGGTGACACTCCAACTCAATAAATAAATAAATAAGAAAGAGACCTGAGTGGTTTAACTGGATAACCTGCTGGGTAAATTCTACAGACATTATCCTATATGGCATTCCAATTCCATACCCTATTTAAGAATTTCTCCACTACCAATCTAAGCCCATATGTGAACTCAAAACAGAAAAAAAAATGCTTAGAAAAAAGGGGGTCTCTGGTTGATAAAAAAGAGCCCACAATTGCAAATACATTTGCTAGTGATCAGTGACATTTAGTGAAGTTGGATTTCATATCATATTTTACTTTATTTTTATAGAACTGAATCTTACAGAACGTTATTTTTGTTCTATAATCCCATTAGTCAAAAAATAAATTTATTTCATCCGGAATGTAGTTACACTATAGTCATAAAGAAAAATGGTAGTATTTACAAAGTATTAGCTTTGGGGTATATTTTATAAAAAACACAGCTCACTGTTCTTATCTCAGATTTATCCATTATATAAGTTCTGCTATGAGTG
>NW_007066719.1:0-582 GCF_000164805.1 Carlito syrichta | reverse complement strand
CAGACATGGAGTTGGCAAATACTTTTTCTTAGTCTGTAGGCTGTCTCCCTGCTCTCTTGATGGTTTCTTTGGCTTTGCAGAAGCTTGTCAGTTTAATAAGGTCCCACTTGTCTATCTTCTCTCTCATGACCTGTGGGTTTTGGGTTTTGTTCAGGAATTGGATGCCAGTTCTGATTTCCATGAGGGTATTTCCTTCCTTTTCTAAGGTTCTTATGATTTGAGGTTTTACATTTAGGTCTCTGATCCATTTGGAGTTAACCTTTGTGCATGGGGATAGATAGGGGTCCTGTTTCAATCTTCTGCATGTGGTCAGCCAGTTTTCCCAGCACCATTTTCTGAATAGGTTCTCCTCTCCCCAGTGGTAGGTGGTGGGGGCTTTGTCGAAGATGAGTTGGTTGAGAAATTGAGGTTTTGCTTCTGGAATCTCAATTCTATTCCATTGATCTATATGCCTGTTCCTGTACCAATACCAAGCTATTTTGATGATTGTAGCTTTATAGTAAAGTTTGAAGTCTGGTAATGTGATACCACCTGCTATGTTTTTTTTGCTGAGGATTGTTCTGGCTATTCTTGGTCGTTTGG
>NW_007066718.1:0-592 GCF_000164805.1 Carlito syrichta | reverse complement strand
AGACAAAGCCCCCACCACCTACCAGTGGGGAGAAGAGATCCTATTCAGTAAATGGTGCTGGGAAAACTGGTTGACCACATGCAGAAGATTGAAACAGGACCCTTATTTATCCCCATGCACAAAGGTTAACTCCAAATGGATCAGAGACCTAAATGTAAAACCTCAAACCATAAGAACCTTAGAAAAGGAAGGAAATACTCTCATGGAAATCGGAACTGGCATCCAATTCCTGTACAAAACCCGAAACCCACAGGACTTAAGAGAGAAGATAGACAAATGGGACCTTATTAAACTGACAAGCTTCTGCAAAGCCAAAGAAACCATCAAGAGAGCAGGAAGACAGCCTACAGACTGGGAAAAAGTCTTTGCCAACTCTAGGTCTGACAAAGGCTTAACATCCTGGATCTACAAGGAACTGAAACGTACTGAAAAGAAGAAAACAAACAACTCCATTATAAAATGGGCAAAAGATATGAACAGACACTTCACAAAAGAAGACATTCGAGAAGCCAACAAACACATGAAGAAATGCTCAACCTCACTAATCATCAGGGAGATGCAAATCAAAACCACACTGAGATACCACCTAAGA
>NW_007066717.1:0-697 GCF_000164805.1 Carlito syrichta | reverse complement strand
TTACAAAATTATTCTTTATTTTAAAAAAAAGTATTACCTGTAGACTTGTCCTTTAAAAAATGTTAAAGAAAAATTATTATTTTTTTCGAGTCAGAGTCTTACTCTGTCACCCATGCTGGAGTATAATGGCATGTTCACAGCCACTGCAGTCTTGACCTGCTTGGCTCAGGCAATAGAGAGAAAGAAAATAAAATGGGTCAGAAACTTAGATCTGTAAACAGAAAGGAAGAGCATTAGAGAAAATATAATTGAATGTATGATAAAACATTTATTTTTCTTATTGTTAATTGATCTTAATTTGTTCAAATTAAGACTACCAACAGTTTGTATTAGCTTATGTAAAAGGAAAATGAATAATAGCAATATCACAATAAATAGGGAGAAAGAATTAGGAATATTTTGCTATTAAAAGATTCTTGTACTACACATGAGATGGTATAGTGCTACTCGAAAGTGGTCTTGGGGAGACAGTATGGTGGCTCATACCCATAACCCTAGCACTTTGGGAGGGCAAGGCAAGAATCTAGGAGTTCAAGATTAGCCTAGGCAATATAGTGAGACCTAGTCTTTACTAAAATTTAAAAAATTAGCTGGATGTGGTGGTGTGCATCTGTAGTTCCAGCTACTCGGGAGGCTGAAGCAGAAGGATTGCCTGAACTCAAAATGTTGAGGTATGGTGTCATGATTGTATCACTGC
>NW_007066716.1:0-822 GCF_000164805.1 Carlito syrichta | reverse complement strand
TGCCTGCCTGACCTAAGATCAATGCCTACATGTGATTACAGTAATGTTCCCATGACCACAGACCCCCAACTTTGTCTCCTTTGGGCAGGTCA
Organism: Carlito syrichta; assembly: GCF_000164805.1. Taxonomy (NCBI): domain Eukaryota; kingdom Metazoa; phylum Chordata; class Mammalia; order Primates; family Tarsiidae; genus Carlito; species Carlito syrichta. The sequence continues at coordinate 730 of NW_007066716.1, read as the reverse complement.
TGCTGATCATTTCCCGCTGACTGTTACAAAACTACTTAGCCATAATTTTCATGTAATTGTATACTTTGTTAACTGAAATCATATGTTACGCTTTAAAAAACCCCATTGACACATTTTCATATTTTGTTCTTATATTTTATTAATAAAATAACCAAGGTAACTTCATTGTATAATGATTCTTCTACCTTGTCTCTATGTAACTACCTTAAACTATGTCTTGATGGCAGAACTCCAGGGACTTTCTGGACACTAGCTATACCCAGGACAGGAAATTAATCAAAGCTCCTTGATAATCAATACCTCCCAATTTGGTTGCCAAGTTGTTAGTTAATAGTTGCTATAATCACTAAGCTGCTATGTAGCCAATACTGAAAATTGTACCTATAAAAGCTTGTCACAAACTGCACTACTTTTTTAAGAGTTATTTTTTCTGGCATTTGCCTGCTCTTGACCTGCACGTTAAACTCAGTTTGCTGGCGTGAATTCTTCTCACTTAGTCATAACAGCTATCCACCTGGGGAAGGTGGGACACACCTCATTAATAAGGGTACCTCACAAGGAACATTTGTATACCTAACCCTCAATTGTAACCCACAATTTCAAAATAAAAATTAAAAGGGAAAAAAAAAGTCTCACTTTGGAGCAGAGCAGAGAGACTTACTGTCCATTATAAGAGATTTAAGTTTTCTAATTCAGAGTTTATCTCCAGTAATCTCACATATTTTGTATT
>NW_007066715.1:0-474 GCF_000164805.1 Carlito syrichta | reverse complement strand
GAAGAAAATTGCACTACATATTTGGCAAAGGACTGGAATTCTTAGGTGTATATATAAAATTGGTTATATATTTTTTATTAATTAAAAAAAGAGGTAACTTCTATAAATTGGTAAAAAAAAAAAAAAAAAAAAAAGACCCAGCCAATTCTAATGTTAAACATGGGCAAGCCAGGCTCCGTGGCTCAGCCTGTAATCCCGCACCTTGGGAGGCTGAGGTGAGTGGATTGCCTGAGCCCGCAGGTTCGAGACCCGCCTGGGCAACGTGGTGAGACTGCATTTCTACAATAAAAAAAAAAAAAAAAAATGGACAAATGATTTAGCACTTTTCAAAATGGCTAATAATCTTAAAGAAGCTCTCACCATCATGTCATTAGGAAAATGCATATTAAAACCTCAATGCAATACTACTACAAGACCTAACTGAATGGTTTTACCAAAAAAAAAAAAAAAAGACAATATCCAAAATTGGCAAGC
>NW_007066714.1:0-1291 GCF_000164805.1 Carlito syrichta | reverse complement strand
TAGTTTGTTGGGGGAAAATAGAATAGAAATCATTCATGGTAACTTCTAGCCCTAAATCCAAAAAGTAGGTTTCAGTGGAAATAGATGAGAAAAATATTTACAGTCTTTGTTTATAAAGACGTCCATGGCTTTAACATTCTTAGTGTAAAACAAATATTCTAAAAATAACTCCAGAAATAATGAGAAAGTACCTAAATTAGAATACTTAGAGTCATGAGCACTAAAGTCAGGCAGACACTGATTTGAATCATTCCCCTGCCATTTAATAGTAGAGCAAGTTAAGTCACCCTCTATGTAGCAAACACAGTGACATTTATAATTTGTTTTCTCAGCATACTTTCCAACTGCCTTTTATTGGGGCCTCTGTGTAATTTTTCTTTGCTGCATGTGAACCTTGTGCAGAAATCAATCATGTTACCTAATCCAGGCCACTGCTATTGTTACAAGAATGGGCATATCAGCCAAGCAATGATAAAGTAAAGTCTTCCCTGAAATTGACATTAAAAAAATAATAATAGAGAGATGGAGGTGAGGAAAGAGGGAAAAAGATTGAGATTGTCTTTAGACTGGTGTGACTAAGCTTGGAAGATGTATGTTTGTGGTGCTACTGGTCATCTTATCTTGTCCAAGACTTGGATAGAATCCTACTCTATAGCAGGAAACCAAGAAAACAAAAGACAAAAGATGGAGAGGAATCAATTAGCTTAATGACATTCTTTAAGACTCTACATCCACTTACAACTAAAGTCCATTCTTAGATTTCTCAGTTATGTGAACCTTTTTTCTTAAATTAGTCTGAGTCAAATTTATTTCACTTGTAACTGGGAAAAACTCAATTAACACATGCAATAAATCTCAACTCCTTCATTTGAAAAATGCAAATAATATTATAAAACATTTCCTAGCTTTATTCATAGGATTAAGCAATATAACTTATATAACAAGTTTGGTTCACTCTCAGGCATATAAGTACATAGTATGTACTAATTTTTATTAGCCATTATTACTAATTAGTCATAAAGAGTACTACTGCCCTTTGGTAACAGTAATATTTTAAAAATTGATATTCTAAGACTATTATATCATTATATCAGATTTCTATACTCTCAAAAGGAAGCTACAACTGAAACTTATGAAGATTTTACTTACACACATAAAGGAGATTATTTACTTTGCAAATATTTCTATGTTGTAATCAGTGCACTAGATAATTATTCTCTTGATTTGGAAGTCATTGCAAGTCTTTATAGATCATCATTGTATCTTATTAAAATCAAACACGTAAGAAAAT
>NW_007066713.1:0-840 GCF_000164805.1 Carlito syrichta | reverse complement strand
CACACACACACACACACACACACACAGACACACACGCGTAGATTTACATAAAATCTTATTTCTAATAATAGACTATTTTAGGAGCAGTCTATAATTTGCTATGAAAGTCTGTGATAATAAGTGACTAATTCAAAAGATCAAATACTTTAACTTATATTTGTGAAAATGTCAACACAGTATAAGAAAGTGAGGGCAAGGTCAGTTCCAGAAGTATCTATCAGGTCAAGCCCCAGTGCACCCAGGGTCTGCTTCTGAATCATCTTCTCTAAGTCCACAGGGGAACCTTGGTCCTCAAGTCTCTCCTGTCACTTAAGTTACATCACCAGCCTCTTGGTCTGAGACTTGCGCCCTGGTTCTTCAACTAGCTTTCACCACCAGCTTTTCTTCCCCAAGAGACATAATAATAGCATTGCAGAAAGTGGCTTTGTGTATCAGACAAACTGGAATTAGAATCTACTACTTAGTAGCTGTGCTTGAGAAAGTAATTTTCCTTTATAAATTTCAATTTTCTTCTTTGTAAAGTGGGCACGACCATGACTAACACATTGGGATTCTGTGAGCTAAAGTATATAGAGTACTATGTGTGTTGCCAAAACATAATAGGAATGTTGTAAATTGCTTATATTATTTTCTCTTTTTTCCATATTCTAAAATTGAGCTGGATCCAATATTAAATCCTCATATCTTCCTTTGTCATTGTTCTGTGCTGTGCAGGACTAATGATTTTCTGTGTATATTTTTTACACACACCCTCCATGAAAGAGCTTCCTTTTAATTTCCAGTAAATTGAAACTTCCAGTTTCTATGTGTCTATGAATGACTAAAAAAATTTTCTAGTGA
>NW_007066712.1:0-651 GCF_000164805.1 Carlito syrichta | reverse complement strand
AAAACAGGCGTGATCCTGGACAAGGCAAACTCTTCACTCAAAGGCAAATCCCAAAAGACAATCAGGTAAGTGCCATCAGCTATCAGCCCTCTCAACAACTGGGGAGACAGTGCTTCAGACTTGGGGAGGGCATCTTAGTGGGGCATCATGGTATCTACTAGAATAAGGTCACTGCTCCTTCTAAGTACAGGCTTTCAACCAGGGCTCAGAGAAAGGAAAAATTATTCATTATTTTGTTAGAAACTTTTCCAAGATCTGTTCTTTTTAGGCAATCACATCACTGACACTCATGCCACTCATGGTTTGGGGGTTGCCAATTCAACACACCTGGGTCAATCTACACTGGCAACTGTCACATGTATAATAATTCATGCAAGTTTCTGCCTGCTTCCCTGTGTGTGGTCAGACCCACAAACTAAAATATTTGAAATGCAAATTATTATAAATTAGTTTTATGTTATTTTTCTTTTATGTTGCAGTTAAGACTATATATAAGTAATAATATTCATATACATTTCATTTAAGAATAGGAATGGAAACATGGCAAAATATTTTGTATGAAAAGAGACGGTTAGGTTTGAAAAAGTAATTTAGGATGGAAGCTTGCTCTAGGGTAATTCTCAACCCTGACTGACCATTAAAATCACCTGG
>NW_007066711.1:0-735 GCF_000164805.1 Carlito syrichta | reverse complement strand
TAAGTTAGCTGGCAAGCCAGTGGGATTCGTAGATAGCTAGCTAGTTAAGTCAGCTGACTATCCAGTGGCTAGTTAGGTACTTAAGCTGTTATGTCAGCCTGCTAGACAGCAGGCTAGAGAGTTAAGTCACCTAGTTTAGTTAGCTGACTAGACAGCTGGCTAACTAGTAGCTAGATAGTCAAGTCAGCTGTCTAATTCACTGGCTAGCTAGTTAAGTCACCTAGGTAAGACAGCTGGATAGCCAGCTGGATAGTTAGGTAGCTTGCTAATTCAGTCAGTTGGCAAGACAGCTGACTAGTTAGTTAAGTCACCTAGTTTAGTCAGCTGTCTAGTCAGCTGGCTAGATATATAACAAGCTAGTTAATTCAGCTGACTAGCAAACAGGACAGCTATTTAAGTCAGCTTGTTAAGTCAACTGGCTCGCCAGCTGTCTAGCTAGGTAGTGTAGCTACTAAAGTTAGTTGACTAGCCAACTGGCAAGCTAATTAAGTGAGCTAGGTAAGTCAGCTTAGCAAGCTGGCTAGCTAGTTAAGCCACGTACTTAAGTCAGATCGCTGACTAGCATGTTAGCCAGGTAGTTAAGTAGTTAAATCAGTTGTCAAGTCAGAGGGCTATGTAGGTAGGTAGCAATTTAAGTGTGCTCGCAAGTCATCAGGCTATCTAGTTATGTCACCTAGTAAATCAGCTGGCTATCAAGCTGTCTAGCTAGCTGGGTAGCTAGTTAAGTCGGCTAGG
>NW_007066710.1:0-847 GCF_000164805.1 Carlito syrichta | reverse complement strand
AAACTGGCATCCAGCATCATCTTCTAGTAAAATCTGTTAATGTCAAGAGAGACATCACTCTTTCTTCCTTTGGTATTTACACTGTCCCTACAGACACTTCTGTCACAGCACAATCCACACTCAATCCCCTCATTCACCTATTTCACCCCCTTGAGGGCAGGCACAATATCTAATCCATCTTTGTTTTCCCACACATTTGTCATACAGCTACTATTAAAAGCCTGGTGCAGAGGCTCAACCTCTAATCCCAGCATTTTGGGATGCCGAGGTGAGAGGATTGCCTGAGCCTGGGGGTTCAAAACCAGACTGAACAACTTGGTGAGACCTTATCTCTACAATAAATCAAAAAATTAGCAGGGTGTGGTGGTGTGCATCTATAGTTTAAGCTACTTGAAAGGCTGAGGCAGAAGGATTTCCTAAGCCCAGCAGGTAGAGGCTACAGTGACCATGAGCATCTCATTGCACTCCAGCCTGGGCAACAGAGTGAGACTCCAACTCAAAAAAAAAAAAAGTTTGGGGATATACCTGAATAAAAAGGAGTAATAGAAAATCAGAAAATAATAAATTCACTTTTAAGCAGATTGAGGCCTTCTTTCTTATTTTTGAATAAAGGGTTCACTGCATTGAATTAACGTAAAGAAAGGAATTATATATATCAGAGAAAATGCTAGAATTAAGCTAATAATTTCATGGATGAAGTGTAACTACTACTTCTCATGTTTCTGAGATCTCTAAGTCATACTATGAATATATCTTTTGATAAAGTAACTCTAATATTTTATTTCATTTTATTTCTTATTTTAATTTTTTGAGCTGGACTCTCACTCTGTTGCCCAGACTGGAGTGC
>NW_007066709.1:0-729 GCF_000164805.1 Carlito syrichta | reverse complement strand
TCCTGAGATCCATCTGCTGTCAGATCAGCTGAAGCATTAGATTCTCTCAGAAGCACAAATCTATTGTGAACTGAACATGTGAGGGATCTAGATTATGTGCTACAAATTATAATCTGAGGTGGAGCTGAGGCAGTGACGCTAGTGCTGGGGAGCAGCTGCAAATACAGATTGACCTTAGCAGTGAGATTTTGACTGAACATCCCCTTCTACTCCATGAAAAAATTGTCTTCCAAGAAACTGGTCTCTGATGCCAAAAAGACTGTGGACTGCTGCTCTAAAGGATCTCTTATTTAAAACAAACTCATCCTTAAATCTATTGTGGAATAGTGCTACAATTTCCCCCTTAGTAGTTAGGTTGAATCATCCCAGTCAGCACAGTAACTCCCTTATTTTATTGGTTCAGAAGCCTGAGAACCCCAAAGTGGCCAGTGGAAGTCTTAACTTTCAGTTCAATGATATAATGGTTGTGTCCCCTGGTAGAGTAATTATTTCCTTTTCAGCAAAGATATCTAGGCCAAAAGAGCATGATGTTATGAAGATGGGGGGGAAAATGGTAGTGGGTTAATAAGGATAGTAGTCAGTGGTGCCACTCCCGTTTCTATCTCTTGATCCCTGTTATGAGAGAAACAACACCACACACTGAACTTATTCAAAACATATACAGCCCCCTGAAGCTTTTGCCCCAGCTCATCAATGTGTTGTCACATAGATGGTGCTGAGACTGAGTCT
>NW_007066708.1:0-711 GCF_000164805.1 Carlito syrichta | reverse complement strand
CCAGCATGGCTCTACCTCTCTTTCTGCTTGATGGAGACCTAGAAATTCACAAAAGAACCCTGGCCTTTTCTGTTTATAGGGACTTCATATAGTGGGGTTTTCTGGACTTGAGTAGTTCACAAAGTTCTCTATGCACGGGGATCTATTTCCTCACTGATTTCTGCTGCTGACATAAGTGCTTTTAATTTCTGTTACTTGAAGATGTACACCCGATGAAACTACAAAAAGTCACTAATGCACAAACCTTCAAGCTGCTAACTTTCAAAAATGCTGATGTGTACATAAGTTAGTTCATGCATCTGGCGTCCATTGTCCTGTGCGTGCATGTTCTACAAGTGCTTGTGCTTTTGTGTACTTGACTGTAGCAAAGTATCTTTATCTTATGGTATCTTTATGTCAAGCCCAGGAGGTCCAGAAGCAAGTGTAAAAGCAGCGGTGACCATGTTAGTTGGGTACCTTGACCAACTTTGTTGAAGTTATGAGCAAATTAGACTTATGAACATGCTCTCAGAATGGAACTTGTTCATGTGTAGGGGACTTACTGTGATATAAATCTTTCCTACTAGCCTTTAAAATTTGAAAACTAGATGTGAGTATAGTTTTACTAGCAATGATATTTAAATTAGTAGAATTGTTGTTATCTGGTTGAAATTAAGTTGCTGTTCACTTTGTGAATATTGCTCTGACTTCCAGGGATCATGTCCTTTGTGT
>NW_007066707.1:0-775 GCF_000164805.1 Carlito syrichta | reverse complement strand
CACAGAGTGAAGTAAACACTAATGACGCCACTGGATGGAAATCAGGGGGAAAATCCAAATCGGTTTACTGAAAAGAACTAAAGAAGGCTTTTATTCTCAGTGAAGTGTTCTAATGCTTTCAAATATAACTTCCACATTACTTCCCAAAATTTCAAAGAAGGCCAATCCTATCAAGCTTTCCCATTTTCCTTTCGTGCTGCTCCTCCCTATTGCCTCAACCACAATGGGTCGAAGGGCCCACTGTCAAGAGATTCGAGCCCGTGTCCTGAATAATTAGCATACATGGGAGTTCAAATGTCGACTGAACTTCTATGGCAGAATAGCATAGAATAATAATACAGACACTTGGACTTGAATATGGTGTATCTTTGGCTCTTGTGCCAGCATGAGCTCCATGGAGCTCTTTCACACCATTACACAGAAGAAGGTGTGAGGTCTAGGAGCTACGCCTGATCCAGTGAAGGCTGCTCTTGAGAGCAGTGCCCAGGAAAGGAGGGACCTGGAGCCATACCAGACTGACAGTCAGTCACCCTGGTGTCATGGAGCAAGTTCCGCGGAAGGACCATGACCGGAACGGGAAGCAAGAGGCAGTTAAGGAAGGATGTAGCTTCTGATAACAAATCTCCAATGTGATACGAAATTGGAGTTTGCAGATCGCACACAAATATTACATTAGAAAAGAGAAACGGGCAAGAATCATCTCTCCAATACATCCAAAAATTAGCCGGGCGCGGTAGCACGCGCCTGTATTTAGAGCTACTTAGAAGGCTGAAGT
>NW_007066706.1:0-777 GCF_000164805.1 Carlito syrichta | reverse complement strand
TTTCATTTTTCAATGTTTTTTTAAAATTTTATTTTGGGGTTTGATGTAGAGTCAGAGTCTAACTCTGTCGCACAGAGTAGACGGTCACAGACACTGCAGCCTCCAACTCCTGGGCTCGGGCGACTCTTCCAGCTCAGCCTTCCAAGTGTCTGGAACTTTGTTGAGCTCAGGGAGAAAAAAACTGAAGGTGGATCACAGGGAGGAGAGTTTGATGGCACCTTTTTTTCCAAGTTGATGGGCGGGTGTCAGACAGGCCTGTTAGCGTCCTCTTGAGCCTCAGCGCCATCGAGAGGAAATAGTTTCATAGATGAGTCGGACAGACCTTTGCCTGCCCTAGCCTTTGAGGAAGCAAGGATTGAACAGAACTGGCAGAAGCCAGAGCAAGATGCAGAAATTTGGGGAATTTCTGAGGAATGAGGGACCGAGACTGAGTCGGCAGCTTCCAAGAGGTCTCAGCACAGACAGGAGGGGGAAAGGGTTTCAGTTTCCTCAGAGTTTGAGTAGTTCTAGAGCATACCATTTGCAGTCAAGATCAGGCCTTGTGGTATTTACCATAGAAACAGGGTACGAGGTGTTGTAGGCATCTTGTTTCGTTTTTTGTGCGAATTCTCACTCTTGTCTCCCAGGCTAGAGTGCAGTGAGGTGCTCATGGGCATCGCAGACTCCAACTGGTGGACTCAGGCTATGCCCCCGACTCACCCTTCCTTGTAGCTGGAAGGTATTTGAGATGCACGCCACCGTGTCGGGCTCACAGGTTAACTGACAAATCATTCCAAG
>NW_007066705.1:0-1268 GCF_000164805.1 Carlito syrichta | reverse complement strand
AACTTCTAGCAGACTAAGAAAAAAGAGAAATTAAGAAAGAGTCATCTGCAATAAAAGGAGACATAAAAAAGTAAACATTACAACTAATAACAAAGAAATACAAAAAAATACTACTAGGAACAATTATATGTCAACAAATTGGATAACCTAGACAAATGATTTATTGCGCAAAAGCTATAACCTATCAAGACTGAATCATAAATAATTTGAAAGTTTGAACAGAAAAATAGTAAGAAGATTAAATGAATCATTAAATGTCTCCCGTGGGGGAAAAAAATCCAGGGCAAAATAGATTTGTGGCTGAACACCAAATATTTAAAGAAAAATGAATCAAATTCTTCTTAAATTCTTCTAAAAATGTGAGTGGAAATGCCCTCCCCCACAAAATGGAATTATCTTTTGGCAGATGGGCCCCTTACAGTACAGGCTTTGCCCACTAGGTAAGTGTTCTTGAAACCCATCGGTGTACAAGTTAGTAATGTTTTGTGAGAAAATTTGATGAAGAAACTTACCATATTGTGACAAATAGGTGGCTGCTTCTCTACCACGACAATGTACCTGCTCACATCATGCTAAGTGTTCAGCAATTTTGACCAAAAACATCACGACCCCATGTTACACCTTTCCTATTCACCAATCTCACTCACAGTGACTATTTTTTGTTAGTTTGTTTCCCTGGATGAAAGTCCTCAAAGGGAAACGTTTTGCCCATGTGAAAGAGGGCAAAAATGGCAAAAAACACTAAAAGTCATTAATATTGACAAGTTCAAAAACTGCTTTGAGCTGTAGAAAAAGCATCTTGATAGGTGTATTGCATCAAACAAAAAGTACTTAGAAGAGGCTGAAGTTTAAATATAAAACATTCAACTTATTCACACAATTTTTAAATAAACTCTAGTTTTTCCGGGGCCGTCCCCTCTCATATTGTAGAGAAGGAAATACTTCCAAATTTATTTTACAAGACCAGCATTACCTTAATATCAAAGCCAGACAAAAATATAAGAAAATAAAGCTGCAAGTCATTATTACTGATGAACATAAATGTAAAACTTTTAAACAAAATACTAGCCAGGTGAATTCAGTATGTTAAAAGGATCATTTATCTTGATTAACTGAGACTTATTTCTGAGATGTAAGCATGCAAATCAATCAAGCAATCAAGGACAAAAAAAGTTGATCATTTCAATTGATACCAAAAGCCATTCAATGGAATTCAGGAACTATTCATAATAAAAATTCTCAACAAATTAGTCCTAGAAGAAACATAC
>NW_007066704.1:0-670 GCF_000164805.1 Carlito syrichta | reverse complement strand
GGAAGAGAAAAAAAAATAAAAAGAAAAAAAGGAACAATACAGTAGGAATAGAATTAATTCATTAAGCTAACAGAATCAATGAAGCACACTCTGGGACTTTCCGTTTAAGTCCAATGTCCTTTCAGTTCTGATTTCTAGCTTTCTTTTCAAGCTGGTAAATTAGTTTGCAGTTAGGGTCAGTTGCCCCTGGTCTGCTGTGAAGGACAGTTCAGATCACCCTCCGTTCACCACTCTGGCCTGTGTCTTTTTCAAGCTTGTTTCTCCCGTTTCGGTGTTGTTACTTTGAATTGCCAGCAGGTGGTGCTATCTCAGCTGCTCGCCCCAGAGGGGGTGGGGCCGGATAGGAACAGGCAGAGACTGGAGATGGATGCCTGCCTCAGGGCACAGGCAGGAGACTCACGGCGGGCAGGACGTCTCGGTCGCAGGAGAGGTGGCAGCAATCCCAGCAGATCTTCCCTGAAGGGGCTTCAAGGACTGAAGTCGTGGATTGCCTCTGGCCTGGGTGGTGCAATGTGCTTCTGGCGGCGGCGGTGGTGGCGGCAGCAGTACCTGCGCTGCAGTGGCTGTCCAGTCCGCTGTGATGCCCCAGCGGTGGCAACGGCCGAGCTCCATATGAAGAGCAGGCTGCGATGTTGGGGTCCACAGCCCCCGGGGCGAGAGCCAGAGACCC
>NW_007066703.1:0-963 GCF_000164805.1 Carlito syrichta | reverse complement strand
GGTGATGTTTTTGTTAACAGAAATAAATTTTTAGGACTTAACTCTAATTTATATTCATTAGTCTACGGTAAAATTGATTTTGCTATATGTCATTCTGCTTAAAGTCAAAGTTTCCAAAAGCCAATTGATGACTTAAAGTGAGGACTTATTGTAGTTAAGTAGGGTATTCTGTAAATCTCAAATTAGGTCAAAGGACTTGTAGTCCAAGACATCTATACCCTTACTGGTATTATCTCTACTTGTTCTATCAATTATTAAGACAGTTTGCTGATATTGCTGACTATAATTTTGGATTTGTCTATTTCTTCTTTTAGTCTTATCAGCCTTTGTTCCAGGTATTTTGAAGTTCTTTTACTAGGGACATAAGCATTTATGGTTGTTATGTCTTCTTGATGAATTGACCCCTTTGCCATTATTAACTAATTTTCTTGATCCTCAGTGTTACTATTGACATTGAAAACTACTTTGTCTGATATTGATGTTCCTACTCCTACTTTCCTCTGATTCCTGTCCATATGGTGCAATCTGTTTTCATCCTTTGACTCCTGATTTTTATCTTTTAGATAAAGTGGGTTTATTTTAGGTAGCATGTACTTTGTTCTTTCTTTCTTTTAATCCAACCTGACAATTTCTGTCTTTTATTTGTGTTGTTTAGAGCATTTATATTTCATGGTGTTATTAGTATAAGTGACTTAAAATCTACTGTTTTGCTATTTGTTTTTTATTTGTCCTTTGTTCTCTTTTCCCTGACTTCCTCTGGATAAATTGAACAATTTTTGTTAATTTAGTTTTTTGTTCATTGTTGGCTTATTCCTTTAAAAAGCAGAGGTTGACTTAGTACTTTTAGTATGCATTGTAAATTTATCACAATCTGTCTTTAAGTAATATTAGACTACTCCTCATATAATGTAACAATTGTACAAGGCTGTATTTCTATTTCTCCCTTCCTAGGCTTTCTATTAT
>NW_007066702.1:0-1497 GCF_000164805.1 Carlito syrichta | reverse complement strand
CTGTTTATTATGTATCTGGTCTTGCTCTTCTGTGTATATCTTGTTTACTTATTTGTGGTTTTTCTTATTGTTTTGCATGAAAACTTTAAAAATTCTACACTCTAACTAACGTTTTGACTGTATATCCTTTGAAAATATTTTCTAAGCCGGGCTCGGTGGCTCAGCCTGTAATTCCGGGAGGCTGAGATGAGTGGATTGCCTGAGCCCACGGGTTCGAGACCCACCTGGGCAACTTGGCGAGACCTCATCTCTACAATAAACAAAAAAATGAGCCGGGCGTGGTAGCACATGCCTGTAATTCTGGCTACTTGGAAGGCTGAGGCGGAAGGATCACTAGAGCCCAGCAGGTCGAGGCTGCGGTGGCCGGGAGCGGCCACTGCACTTCAGTCTGGGCGACCTAGTGAGACTCCAACTCAAAAAAAAAAAAAAAAAGAAAATATTTTCTACACCTGCATTTATCTTTTAATGTTGCTTTTAGTGAACAGGATATCTTAAAATTAATATGCTATAATTGAAACATTTTCCCCTGTGTTTGCATTTTGAAACATTGCATGAGAAATTCTTCTTAAGCTCCAAAGCCATAAAAATATTTTATTATATTTTCTTCTAAATATTGAAAAGACTTTATTTTCTTATATAGTTTTTCACTCATCAGGAATTGATTTTTGTATATGATGTAAGTAGGGAACTTTAAAAAAAATAGAAAAACCAGTTCTCTTAACACCACTAAATTTAATAGGTATCTCTTTGGCTGGTTTGTAAAGTTTTAGTAGTTGTCTCCATGACTTGTGAAAATTCTCTATATGTATTGGTCTGTTGGGAACTCTATTCTGCCCATCACTACCACATTGTGTTATTTACTGTTGCTTTATAAGTCTTGATGTCTGATAGGGTATTTTGTTTTTCTTCAAAATTATCTTAATTATTTTGGATGTTTGCTTTCTAAAGCTCACTTATTAGCTGTAAATACATATAGATAAGTGCACATGAACATAGAAGTGCATATAAGTACATGTAGCTCAACAAATTTGTATAAACTGAATATACCTATAAAACAAATCTGAAGATCAAGAAAAAGAAGCCTGCTAGCATCCCCAAAACCCTACTATGCCCACCTCCCATCAATAACACTTCTTCCCACAGGGAACCAAGGTCATGAATCCAATATCATTGCATACATGTTGATTGTTTTAGTATTTTATATAAATGGAAATATAAAATATGTATACTCATATGTCTGATTTCTACTATTGATGGGTAATTTCTAGTTTTCAACTCTTTTCAATATTGCCACTGTGAACATTCTTATACGTGTGTATGAATGAACATATACGTATATTTCTGTTGGGTATATATCCAAGAGTAAAATTGCTGAGTTTCAGGCATACACATATTCAACTCATAGATATTCTCAAATTGCTTCCAAAGTGGGTGTACCAATTACCCTCAATATGAGAGCTTTAGTGACTTCATGTCTCTCAACTTTTGATATTCCTG
>NW_007066701.1:0-603 GCF_000164805.1 Carlito syrichta | reverse complement strand
GATGAGGTCTTGCCAAGAGGCCCAGGTGGGTTTTGAACCCGCGGGCTCAGACAATCCACTCACCTCAGCCTCCCAAAGGTGCGGGATTACAGGCTGAGCCACCGAGCCCGGCTACGCTCTCACCTTTTTTTTTATTATTAGAAGAGTATAAGCATATTTGCAGTAAGACTTTAGCTTTGTGGTTCTTACAAAGGCTTCCTGCCATTGCAGACTCTAAAGAAAAAGCCTGGAAGCCAGGGAGGTTCTAAGAACAGAAGATAATAGAAGATGTGGAAGATGCAGCACCACAATTGTGTTTCATAAGCACAACTTGGCTTTTTCTTCCTCCATATCTACAGTTTTCTAAAATTCTGCAACGTGGATGTCGACAGTATTAATATTCAAGTGACATATTATGATTCCTTGTCTTTATAAAAAGAAATTGATAGAGGTTGAGGTGGAGATTAGAGACAAGTATTTGGAAATATTTCTAACCCTGCCAAAAACTGATAGAAAAGTGGAAAGAATGAAGATAGAAAAACAACCTGAAGAGTGGCTCCTTCAATCTTTGAAAAACTATTATGGCCTAAATCAAATTCTGTTGCTACCTAGAAGTGGTTATGG
>NW_007066700.1:0-741 GCF_000164805.1 Carlito syrichta | reverse complement strand
TGTGGGGTAAAATTCAGAGTTAGGTATACAAATGCTGATTATTCAGGTACCTTTGTTGATGAGGTGTGCCTCTTCCTCCCCAGCAGGTTCCCTCAACTGCCAATTCCACCCTCCCTCCCCTGGAAGTTTCTCACTACTGCCAATTCCTTTCTTATAGTGCTAATATAATTGGTCAAGGTCCATTGATTAGTGAGAACATATGGCACTCTGTTTTTTGTTTTTGTGGTAGATCATTGAGTATGATCGACTCAATTCATCCAAGTTGCTGTGAAGTCCATATGTTTGTCTTTCTTCATGGCTGCATAATATTCCATTGTGTATATGTGCCACATTTTTTATCGAGTCCAGCTTCAATGGGCAGTATAGTTCGTTCCATGATTTTGCTATTGTGACTAGAGCTGCAACAAACATATATATGCAAGGGTATATTTTGTATAATGATTTTGTAGGGGAAATTGCTTGGTCATATGCAAGGCCAATTTCTAGTTCTTTCAGAAATTGCCACACTGTTTTCCAAAGAGGTTGCACTAGTTTGCATTCCTATCAGCAGTGTAGAAGCGTTCCTTTTTCTCTGCATCCTCGCCAGCATCTGTTGTTGATTGTTTTATTAATGATGGACATTCTTACTGGGGTTAGGTGGTATCTCAGTGTGGTTTTAATTTGTATTTCGCTGATTGTTAGTGAAGCTGAGCACTTTTTTCACGTGTGTTGACTGCCTGTATCTCTTCTTTTGAGAAGTGT
>NW_007066699.1:0-1327 GCF_000164805.1 Carlito syrichta | reverse complement strand
GAATTGTACCCCATATTGTGCAACAATTAAAATAAAATAAATACATAAATAAAAGCTGTAAAACGTGCAACTGACTCCATTTGCTTTCTTCTAGTTTTTATTTTTTTTAACTTTTTTCATCTAAAGATAGTTGCAGTCCAGGGTTGGGGATAGAAATGTTCCTTTTGAAGGGATTCATTTCTAAGAAGGGTGCACGACTCCCATTGTAACTTCCTTTCCTATTAAGACGTGAGAATCCATTGTACATTTGGTTTCAACTTTGACACTACTACATTTCTTACATAAATGCTGAATGTTTTATTCTGCACAAATTGAAACGTGTTGAGATTCCAGACGTGTATCATCCTAAGTCAACTTCACATGGAGGATCAGAGTACCTATGTGGCTATTCAGAAGACAGAAGGCATAATAAATCTTAACGATGTCAGAAGAAAAACTGTAGAATAATTTAACATATCTTTTTCCTTTCTTAAAACTTTTGTACATATTCTTGTGACACGCTGTATTTTCTGCTGGTGAATGTTAATTTAAACTTATAGATATGCAAGCCCTACTCCAAAGGTTCCCCTGCCTATGGGAAGGAAATATAAAATGATATTTCCCTTGTATTTTAAACCAATTTCTATTTTTCAAAGTGTATTTCCACTGAATCCCCGAGGATTTTCTCTACCTAAGACATAATGGTGTACTCTGCAACAATGTCTCAGATTAATGTGATACTTTTTACCGACAAGCCTTGAAAATCATGCACACACACAAAAAGAGACCACTGGAGCCCTATGTTTAGAAACCAAAATAACATGGAGATTTCGAAAGAAGAATATGGGATCCTCATTCATATAAAAATTTAGATAATCGAAAATTCTAGAAAACTGACTTTGATGTTACTGAAGCGATGTTCAAATCCTGAGAGACAAATGGCTCAACGGCTGGAAAATAATAGGAAAAACATGCAGAAGTGTCTAAACTAGAGAAAGTGATGACATATGATTAGGTTGTGCTATGACCAAACTCCAACAAGTCTCTGTGACCATAGTAATGAAAGACTACATCGTGGGGAACCCCTCAGGGACCTCCCACTGTGGGAGCTTTTCTGTCCTCTCAATAACTTCTGCGTGAAAACAAAAAGACTACATTGCCCACTGGATCCTAGGACGGCCACTTACCCGTGCAGACGTTTTCGGATAGGTGTGAACACCTTGCTTCCTTCAATTCTTGGGAATGAAAATCCACCATATCTTCCGCTCTTGTCAGAGCACTGTACATAAATCCTTGATACTGAAGGCTTGCTCAGTCGTCAAGGTCCCGCCCATTATGATGTCACAGA
>NW_007066698.1:0-687 GCF_000164805.1 Carlito syrichta | reverse complement strand
AACGTGAAAGACCTTTACCTTGAAACTTCAAAATTCTGTCAAAGAATCAAAGATGACAGAAACAAATGGAAAAATATCCCATAATCATGGATTGGAAGAATCAACATTGTGAAGATGTCCATCTTACCTAAGGCAATCTACAGATTCAGTGCAATAACTATCAAATTACCAGCAACATTCTTCTCAGACCTAGAAAAAACAACACAAGAATTCATATGGAAACAAAATTGACCAAGAATAGCCAGAACAATCCTCAGCAAAAAAAAAACAAAAACAAAACAAAGCAGGTGGTATCACAATACCAGACTTCAAACTTTACTATAAAGCTACAATCATCAAAACAGCTTGGTATTGGTATAGGAACAGGCATATAGGTCAATGGAATATAATTGAAATTCCAGAAGGAAAACCTCAATTTCTCAATCAGCTCATCTTCAACAAAGCCTCCGCACACCTACCACTGGGGAGAGGAGAACCTATTCAGTAAATGGTGCTGGAAAAACTGGCTGACCACATACAGAAGATTGAAACAGGTCCCATATGTATCCCCATACACAAAAATTAACTCCAAATGGATCAGAGACCTAAATGTAAAACCTCAAACCACAAGAACCTTAGAAAATGAAGGGTATACCCTCATGGAAATTGGAACTGGCATCCAATTCCTGAACAAAACCTGAAACCCCC
>NW_007066697.1:0-1116 GCF_000164805.1 Carlito syrichta | reverse complement strand
TGCATTTGTTATTCCACTGAAGTGAGTTTTCTTTTTTTTTTAATTACACTCAGGATTATTATGTAATATGAAAAAAGTTAACCTTTTAAGATCACATCACTTGTTATTGTTATTTGGCATCCCATTTGTAGGAAATAAGAATTCCTCTAACCAAGTTCCATATTTATGGAGATTACGAACATCTGTTTATTTTTCAGGTTATACATATTCTTACTTTTAAAAACAATTTTATTATAAAGATGTGGGGTACATTTCAGGGATAGGTATATAAACATTGATCATGTGAGTACCATTGTTGATGAGGTATGCCCCTCCCTCCCCAATCAGTTGCCCTCAACTGCCAATCACACCCCCCTGACAGTTTCCCACTACTGCCAATCACTTTGTTATAACATTATAATTATTCAAGGTCTGTTTATGAGTGAGGACATATGAAACTCTGTTCTTTGTTTCTAGTCCAGTATGATCGACTAGAAATCAATGCAAGTTGCTGCAAAGTCTATACATTTGTCCTTCTTTATGGCTGCATAATATTTTATTGTGTATATGTACCACATTTTTTTATCCAGTCCAGTTTCGATGGACAACACGGTTGGTTCCATGTTTTTGCTATTGTGACTAGAGCTGCAACAAACATAATTGTGCAAGTATCTTTTCTGTAGAATGATTTGAGTTCCTCTGGGTATATTTCCAATACGGGATATGCTGAGTCATATGGAAGGTCAATTTCTAGTTCTTTCGGAAATCTCTAGACTGTTTTCCAGAGAGGTTGTACTAGTTTGCATTCCCACCAGCAGTGTAAAAGCGTTCCTTTCTCTCCACATCCTTGCCAGCATCTGTTGTTGTTTTTTTATTAGTGATGACCATTCTTACAGGGGTTAGGTGGTATCTCAATTTGGTTTTGATTTGCATTTCTCTCATGATGAATGAGGCTGAGCACTTTTTCATGTGTCTGTTGGCTGTATCTTTTGAGAAAGTGTCTATACATGTCTTTTCCCCACTTTTAAAGGGGCTGTTTGTTTTTTTCCTTTCGGTGCATTTGAGTTCCTTGTAGATCCTAGATGTTAGGCCTTTGTCAGATATACCTTTGGCAAATATTTTTTCCCATTCTGTGGA
>NW_007066696.1:0-725 GCF_000164805.1 Carlito syrichta | reverse complement strand
GCCTAGATGTTCAAGGGTTTTATCAAGAAGGAGTGCTGGATTTTATCAAAAACTTTTTCTGCATCTAATGATATGATCATGTGGTTTTTGTTTTGACATCTGTTGATGTATTTAATTACACTTATGGTTTTACAAATGTTGAACTAGACTTGCATCCCAGGAATGAAGCCTACTTGGTCATGGTGGATGATTTTGAGATGTATTGCTGAATCCAGTTTGCTAGGATCTTGTTGAGAATTTTAGCATCTATGTTCATCAAAGATATTGGCCTGTAGTTCTCTTTCTTTGTTGGATCTTTACCTGGCTTGGGTATCAATGTGATGTTGGCTTCATAAAATGATTTGGGGAGAGTTCCATCTTTTTCAATCGCCTGGAATACCTTCAGTAGGATTGGTATCAGCTCCTCCTTGAATGTCTTGTAGAATTCTGCTGGAAAGCCATCTGGACCAGGGTTTTTTTTTGTAGGAAGTTTTCTTATTACGTAGTCGATTTTCCTTGATTGTTATTGGTCTATTTAGGGTCTCAATTTCTTCTTGTTCCAACCTAAGTAGGTTGTGTGATGTCAGAAAGTCCTCCATTTCCTTAAGGTTTTCAAGTTTGTTTCCATACAAGTGTACATAGTAGTCTCTAATGATCTTTTGTATTTCTTCAGGGTCAGATGTGACTTCATCTTTTGTGTTTCTGATTGTGCTTATTTGGTTTTTTTCTCGTTTTTTCTTGGTCAG
>NW_007066695.1:0-793 GCF_000164805.1 Carlito syrichta | reverse complement strand
TTTGGGGGAAAAAAATGCTTCTGCACTGCATGTGGACTGAAAAGTACAGCAACATCTTTGGAAATCAGTGTGGCGGTTTCTAAAGGGACAAGAAATTGACCTACCATGTGACCCTGTAATTCCCCTGTAGGGAATAAACCTGGAGGAACTCAGATCTTTTACAAAACGATATCTGCATAAGCATGCTTATTGCAGCTCTAATCACATTTGAAAAAAACCTGACACCAACCATGTCGCACTTCAAAGCTGGAATGGATAAAATGAATGTGGAACATACACAAAATGGAATGTTACGCATCCCTGACAAGTGACAGGTATAAGGATGTTGCAGAAAGCTTGATGGATATGAAATTCGGTCATTCTCCGTGAATTATCACGGAAACAAAGAATAGAGTTCCAAATGTTCTCCCTCATGAGCTGCACTTGATCGATTAGAGTGCTAGAAGAAAGTGATTGGCAGTAGTAGAAAACTGTTTTGGGGTAGGGGTGGGATTGGCTGTGGAGTTATATTGTTAAGGGAGGGAGCGGCAGACCTCACCATCCAGGGACCATGCCTAATCAATGTTTGAATATCTAACTCTGAATTGTACCCCATATTGTGCAACAATTAAAATAAAATAAATACGACAATAAAAGCTGTAAAACGTGCAACTGACTGTATTTGCTTTCTTCTATTTTTTTTTTTTTTAACCTTTTTCCTGTAAAGATAGTTGCAGTCCAGGGTTGGGGATAGAAATGTTCCTTTTGAAGGGATTGATTTCTAAGAAGGGCGCACGACTCCCATTATAACTTC
>NW_007066694.1:0-845 GCF_000164805.1 Carlito syrichta | reverse complement strand
CAATGAAGGACTAGCCATTTAAAAAGTATCATTTTCTGACACTACCAGAAAAAGAGTGCATATAACTTAACTGGCATTTTAATCACCATTTCCAGGAAAATACAAATTAAAATCTACTTTTCAGAGAATTACTCTCCCTCCCTTCAAATAATAAATATTTTATTACTAAAAGACTGTTAATGTCAATGAAGAGAAAATCATTTTCATCTTTGTGTCAAAGCAAATCATTTGTTTTGTAAAAAAACTTCTGTATAATTTAAATGGATTTCACAGTGCAAACAGAAAAAAATCGGTTTTGAGAATACTAAACTTTAAAAAATTATTATATTTAAGATCCAATTGAAAAGAGAAAACAGTATGGTGATCAGGGTCTTCTGAGTAACATCCACACTGGTCAAGATTCACATGGTTCCATGCCATAGGCTAAATGTTTGTGTCCCCCTCCAAATTTATATGTTGAAACCTAACCCCCAAGGTAATAGACGAAGCTAGGGCCTTTGGGAAGCAATTAGATCAAGAGGGCAGAGCCCTCAAGAATTAGATTAGCCTTTATAAAGGAGACCCTAGAGAACTTCCTTCTTCCTTCCACTGTTTGAGGTCACAACAAGAAGTTTTCTAAAAATCAGGAAGCTGCCAGAATCTTGATCTTCTACTTCCCAGGCTCCAAAGCTGTGAGAACTAAGTTTCTGAATTTAATAAGCTACCCAGTCAATGGTATTTTGTTATAGCAGCGTTAATGAACTGACAATTACAAGAACTTTGCTCTTCCTTTGGTGGAATCTGTTACTGCTATTTTTACAGTACATTTAAAAAGAATCAAGGAAGCATATGGCCTTGGAGACAGG
>NW_007066693.1:0-777 GCF_000164805.1 Carlito syrichta | reverse complement strand
AAAGGGTTCAAGACCAACTCAGGGAATTTGTGAGATCTCATCTCTGCAATAAATAAAAATTAGCTGGGCGTAGTAGCGCACACCTGTAGTTCCGGCTACTTGGAAGGCTGAGGTGGAAGGATCACTGGAGCCCAGCAGGCCAACACTGGGGGTGGCCGTGAGTGTGTCACTGCACTCCAGCCTGGGTGACAAGAGTGAGACTCCAACTCAAAAAGAAAGTATAAAAAAAGAGAAATGCTAGCCGGGCTCTGGGGCTCAGCCTGTAATCCCACGCCTTGGGAGGCTGATGTGACTGGATTGCCTGAGCCTGTGGGTCCGAGACCCACCTGGGCATCTTGGTGAGACCTCATCTCTACAACAAATGAAAAATTAGCTGGAAGTGGTAGCGCACGTCTGTAGTTCCATCTACTTGGAAAGCTGAGGCTGCAGGATCGCCGGCGCCCAGCAGGTCGAGGCTGTGGTGGCCAGGAGCGGCCACTGCACTCCAATCTGGGCGACAGAGTGAGACTCCAACTCAAAAAAAAAAAAGAAAGAAAAAAGAGAGAGAGAGAAATACTAATAACGAAATGGTGTTGTGATACCCAGCAATTTAAAAAAATATATAGTTAAATTCTCTAAACCACTTCTCACAACAAAATAAATTTTAGATGCATTGAAGATTTAAGCATTAAAGGTGAAATAATAAAAATGTTCAAGAAAAGTCACAGGTAGTTATCCTGATTTCTTGGAGGGAGGGTGGGGTGAAGGCAGAAAGACTTTTCTAAGCATATCAGCTAG
>NW_007066692.1:0-825 GCF_000164805.1 Carlito syrichta | reverse complement strand
CCTAGATGTTCAAGGGTTTTTATCAAGAAGGGGTGCTGTATTTTTATCAAAAGCTTTTTCTGCATCTAGTGATATGATCATGTGGTTTTTGTTTTGATATCTGTTGATGTATTTAATTACATTTATGGTTTTACGAATATTGAACCAGCCTTGCATGCCAGGAATGAAGCCTACTTGGTCATGATGGATGATTTTTGAGATGTATTGCTGAATCCGGTTTGCTAGGATCTTGTTGAGAATTTTAGCATCTATGTTCATCAAAGATATTGGCCTGTAGTTCTCTTTCTTTGTTCGATCTTTACCTGGTTTGGGTATCAATGTGATGTTGGCTTCATAAAATGATTTGGGGAGAGTTCCATCTTTTTCAATCGCCTGGAATACCTTCAGTAGGATTGGTATCAGCTCCTCCTTAAATGTCTTGTAGAATTCTGCTGGAAAGCCATCTGGACCAGGGCTTTTTTTTGTAGGAAGTTTTCTTATTACGTGGTCGATTTCCTTGATTGTTATTGGTTTATTTAGGGTCTCAATTTCTTCTTGTTCCAACCTAGGTAGGGTGTGTGATGTCAGAAAGTCTTCCATTTCCTTCTGGTTTTCAAGTTTGTTTCCATACAAGTGTACGTAGTAGTCTCTAATGACCTTTTGTATTTCTTCAGGGTCAGATGTGACTTCATCTTTTGTGTTTCTGATTATGCTTATTTGGTTTTTTTCTCGTTTTTTCTTGGTCAGTCTAGCTAGGGGACCATCAATCTTGTTTACCCTTTCGAAGAACCAGCTTTTTGTTTCATTGATTTTTTGTATTATCTTTTGTCTTCTATGTCCTGGAAT
>NW_007066691.1:0-722 GCF_000164805.1 Carlito syrichta | reverse complement strand
ATTTGGGACATGATATTATAAGATAAGTAATTAATAAAGTATAAAAGACAATAGTTTAGATATTTGAGATTTATAGAAAGTTGTGATAAGATTTAGGGTAAGGATAAGTTCATAGGTAATTAATATACAATCATAGGGCAGTATAGAAATGTAGTAGGTTATAAGAATTATAAAAATAAATAGTATAAAATTAAGGTAATAAAATTAAGTCATTTAAGTAAACTTATAGATTATAGTATAGTGTTAAGTTAATAATATTAATCGTCAAAAATATTAAAGGTTAGTAAAATTGGATTGAACTTAGAGTTAACTTGGAAAGTTTTTAAAACAGGACTTAGAACTTAGAGTATAATATGAATGATTTATTGAACATTGTGGAGAACATTTTGAACAATCTGTATTGAAATTGTGCACCTGTGATTCATACATCATGGAATTGTAATTGTTCACTGGGAACCTGAAAGTCTCGTGACGGTACATGATTTGTAAAGCGTGTTACACATCAATGAACTTGTACGCCCCCAGCAAGTAATTGTCACACTGCTGGAGATTATAGAAAATGGTATATAAGTTGGAAAAGGTTTGAATAAAATTGGCTTCAGTCTTGGCCAGACTGTTCCCAGAAGAGCTGCCTCCGTGTGGTTTCTTCTCTCCGTTCTGATTCACCGGTGCGGTCCTAACCCCCCCCTGGTCAGTGCAGGTCACCGACAGCTTTGGCGCCG
>NW_007066690.1:0-549 GCF_000164805.1 Carlito syrichta | reverse complement strand
CTGCAAGTGAATGTTTATCGCAGTTTTGTTCACAATAGCAAGATCATGGAACCAACCATGTTGTCCATCAAAAGAGGACTGGATTAAAAAAATGTGGTACATGTGCACAATGGAATATTACCGAGTCATAAAAAAGAACAACATCATGAATTCCGGAGCAACCTGGATGGAATTAGAGTTTAGAATACTGAGTGATCTCTTACAGAAACAAAGATCTGAGTATCGCATGTTCTCACTCATAAGTGGACCTTGAACAACTATTGTAATACTGTAAGAAAAGAATTGACAGTGGCAGAAAACTATCTGGGGGTAGGGAGGGGAAGGGAGTTGGGATTAACGGAAGTCAATATCTGTCTGAGGACAGGGGGTGCACCTCATCAACAAGGGTACCTGCACAGTGTATATTTGTATACTTAACCCTTAACTGTATCCCACATTTTTAAAATAAAAAATATAGCCAGGCTCGGTGGCTCGGCCTGTAATCCCATGCCTTTGGGAGGCTGAGGTGAGTGGATTGCCTGAGCCCGCGGGTTCGAGACCCATCTGGGG
>NW_007066689.1:0-1012 GCF_000164805.1 Carlito syrichta | reverse complement strand
TCGGCTTATGGAGTTCAAGTGATATGTGGAGTTTTGCTCAGGTCCATATCACAGTGAATTCAGTGAGACCCTGAGCCCATCCTGTGGTCACCTTCCTAGTTGGAACAACCACAGTCAGCAGCTGGAGGGTGCCCACACTGGTTCTCTCATCTGTTAGGTCCATTATGCCACCATCAAGGACTTGAAACATGCAAGATTCCCACCACATCCCCATTCAACTCTCCTGCCTTGTCTATGCAGAAGACAGATAGATCTTGAAGAATGGCAATGGGTTGGCATAAGCTTAACCAAGGTGACTTCGGTTGCTGCTGCTGTGCCAGATGACACAGCTTCATGGCTGGAGTAAATTAACACATTCCCTGGCACTGGTGTGCAGCTTTTGATCTAATCTGGAGGATGATTTTTCTACACACCTGGTCCTAATGTCCACCAGGAGTGGTTTGCTTTCAGCTGACAAGGCTGGAGGCACACTAACAATGTTCTACTTCAGAGGTACAAGAGAGGAGCCCCCTTCTAAATATAGGAATTTACTTACAAAAAATTATTACATATTTAATCTTACATGTTTAAACTTCAGTCACACCTTTGAAGTATTATTTGATGCAATACACCTACTGAGATGCTTTTTCCATTGCTCAGAACAGTTTTTGAACTAGTCCACCTTGAAGCCTTTTAGAGTATCTGCCTTTTGTTCGTCTGTTTGACCTCTTCCACATCATCAAAATATTTCCCTTTGAGGACTTTTTTATCCAGAGAAACAATAAAAAGTCACTTGAAATCAGGTGAATGGGGAGGGTGGGCATGGAAGTCATGCCGTTTTGGGTAAAAACTGCTGAGTACTCAGGGAAGTGTGGCAGGTGCACTTGCAAATCACACTTCATGAAATGGGCAAGCACGTTGAAAGATCCTCCAAAAAAATAATTACCTGAAGCAGAGCGCAGCCTCTTCCAACTGTGAAAGGGAAAGGAAGCAGCCTCTGCCCCTGTAATTATATGGGGGGAAGATGAAAGAA
>NW_007066688.1:0-761 GCF_000164805.1 Carlito syrichta | reverse complement strand
TACAAATTGGGAGAAATAATCTGTAAACCTTATTATCTGATAAGCAGGTCATGTCCAAAATATATAAGAAACTCAAGCAACCCAACAGTAAGAAAACAAATAGCCAGTTAAAAATCAGGGCAAAAAATACTTGAATAAACATTTCTCAAAAGAAGAGACATACAAACGGCAAAAAGATCTATTAAAATGTTTTTAATATCACTCATCCTCAAGGAAATACATATTAAAACCACAATGAGTTATACTCTCATACCTGTTAGGATGACTGTTATCAAAAAGATGGAAGATAGCAAGTGCTGTTGAGGGTGTGGAGAAAGGGAACCCTTGCACACTGTGGGTGGGAATGTTAATTAGTACAGCCATTGTGGATTATTGTAGAAGTTTCTTTAAAAAAAACTATAAATAGCCCTACTGTGTGACCTGGCACCTCACTGCTGGGTATATTTTCATAGGAAATGTGATCAGCACATTGAAGGTTTCTGCAATCCTATATCCCCTGTAGCACTAATCACAGGAGTCAAGCTGTGGGATCAACATAAGCATTCATCAATTCATGAGTGGATAAAAAAATGGGGCAGATATATACAACAGAGTACTATTTCTCCATACACAAGAGTGAAATGCTGCCATTGGTAACAATAGGGATGAACTTGCAGTTATGTTCAGTGAAACTGTTAAGTGAAAAAACCAGAGATATGTGTTCACCCTTACACGTGGATTCTTATTTTATTTTATTATTTTATTTGAAAGATGAGGAGTAG
>NW_007066687.1:0-785 GCF_000164805.1 Carlito syrichta | reverse complement strand
CCAGTGGGGAGAAGAGAACCTATTCAGTAAATGGTGCTGGGAAAACTGGTTGACCACATGCAGAAGATTGAAACAGGACCATTATCTATCCCCATGCACAAAGGTTAACTCCAAATGGATCAGAGACCTAAATGTAAAACCTCAAACCATAAGAACCTTAGAAAAGGAAGGAAATACTCTCATGGAAATCGGAACTGGCATCCAATTCCTGTACAAAACCCGAAACCCACAGGACTTAAGAGAGAAGATAGACAAATGGGACCTTATTAAACTGACAAGCTTCTGCAAAGCCAAAGAAACCATCAAGAGAGCAGGAAGACAGCCTACAGACTGGGAAAAAGTCTTTGCCAACTCTAGGTCTGACAAAGGCTTAACATCCTGGATCTACAAGGAACTGAAACGTACTGAAAAGAAGAAAACAAACAACTCCATTATAAAATGGGCAAAAGATATGAACAGACCCTTCACAAAAGAAGACATTCGAGAAGCCAACAAACACATGAAGAAATGCTCAACCTCACTAATCATCAGGGAGATGCAAATCAAAACCACACTGAGATACCACCTAACTCCAGTCAGAATGGCAATTATCAACAACTCAAAAAATAACAGCTGCTGGAGAGGGTGTGGTGAAAAGGGAACACGTCTACACTGCTGGTGGGAGTGTAAGCTAGTGCAACCTCTGTGGAAAGCAGTGTGGCGATTCCTAAAAGCTCTAAAAATTGACCTTCCATATGACCCTGCAATCTCCCTACTGGGAATATACCCTGAAGAACACAAATCAG
>NW_007066686.1:0-967 GCF_000164805.1 Carlito syrichta | reverse complement strand
TTTTTATTTAAATTTGAAACCACAGTTAACCATGAGGAGTGTAATAGAAGAAAGTGAAACCACAAGGAAAGGGGCTATGGCAGATTATTATTAGCTATGGACACCATGCTGTACAATGTGCCAACCAGAACCCAATCCTTCAATCTAGCTGAAATTACATACCCTTAATCAAGTATTCCCTTGCCCTAACTACCCACTCTTGAGTAACCACCATTCTGCTATCTACTACTCTGCATTCAAATGTTTTAGATTACACATATGATTAATATGTGGCATTTTTCTGTTCCTGGCTCATTTCATATAGTGTAATGTCTACCTACATTTATCTATGTGGTTGAAAATGACAGAATTTTTTTCATTACTTAGACTAAATGGTATCTCATTGTGTATAATTACAATTTTTTAAGTTAATTCACTCATTGATAGGTGCTTCAGTTATTTCCATGCATTGGCTATTGTTTTTTGAGTAACTATCATACTGTTTCTCAAAATGCCTGTATTAATTTACAGTGTACAAGGGTTTCCTTTTTCCACATCCCTTTCTCCACATTCTGCCAACACTTGTTCTTTTTTGTCTTTTCTCTCTCTTTTTTGAGTCAGTATCTCATTCTGTTATCCATGCTGGAGTGCAGTGGCATGCTCACAGCCACTGCAGTCTTGACTCACTGGGCTCAGGAGATCTTTCTGTCTCAGACTTTGAAGTAGCCAGAACTACAGCCATGTGCTACCATGCCTGGCTAATTTTTTGATTTATTGTAGAGATGAGGTCTCACCAGATGGCCCAGTCTGGTTTCGAAACCCTGGGCTCAAGCAATCCTCTTGCCTTGGCCTTCCAAAGTGTTTTTTCATCTTTTTACTAACAACCAGGTTAGATGTGAATTGATACCTCGTTGTAGTTTTAATTTTCACTTCTTTCACTAGAGATGTTGAGAATTTTTTTGTATATCTGTTGATCATTTGTATGTCT
>NW_007066685.1:0-729 GCF_000164805.1 Carlito syrichta | reverse complement strand
AGAAAAGAAAAGCCTGGTGGTCCCTGAATAGGAGACAACTGAGATCCACAAATGGCAGAGAGGTGTACACACACCTGACGGTTGAAGGAGGGGTATGAATGCATGTGTGCTAGGGAGATAACAATCATCAGGGAAAAGTGACATGCTCAACAATTCTTAATTGTTCAAACAGAATCCTTGAGTGTGTCCAAGGGGTCAAAAAGGGAACAAACAAACAAAAAACTATAGTCATTTGTGTTAACCTGAGCCTAACAACTGTTGAGAATAGTTTCAAAAACTTGAATTTAGAGTTGAAGTATGTGTGGGGAAAAAAGTGGACAGTAGTAAAAGAATAAGAGGAGACTGGGCAATGCAATCATAGAAAAGACACAGAGAAATGAGCCAAAGCCCTTCTGAACTTTTGGAACCTTGAACTCAGGTATGTGTAAAGACAGATAATTGAGCCAGGTGGACATACTTCCCAGAGGTCTAATGTACCATGGCATGAGGTGGTCATGGCAGAAAGGATGCTATTCAATCATATATGGGCCAGGCACAAAAGTTTGATGAAATTTGCTCAAACTTTTTCTACATGTCAAATTTTCAATGTATTTTGCATTTTTGAAACATAAAGTTCCTAAAGGAAAGGTAAAATAATAATAAGTCGGTACAATAAAATGTTAAGAATATGAGGTCAAAAGAAACCTCTCAAAGAATAATTTTCCCCAAGTCCCTGTCCAAACTCCCTTG
>NW_007066684.1:0-423 GCF_000164805.1 Carlito syrichta | reverse complement strand
GCATATGCAACGCCTAATAACCAACCTAAATCCCAATTCCTCTCTATTTTACGCTAATTCTACCTACACTATAGAAATTCTTAATTATAGCCCAAACCAATTCCTAAGGAATGTGGCCCAGCCCAAAGCTCATGCTGGGCCTTTAGGAATGTGGCCCAGCCCAAAGCTTGTGCTGGGCCGTTTCTAGTAGCTGTAGATATTTATCTGTATTATTAAGGTTGAAACAACACTTTGTATGTATATACTAATTCGACAAATATACTATTAAATGTTTAAAGAAGCTTGTACTGTATTAAAGGCTCCCAAATGTGACCTGAGTTTGAATTATGTTAAGTTTAAAGCCGAAACCGCAGTCTGTGAGAAACAGGAACAATGGACTCCTAAAGTAAGCCATGCCTGTCGTACTCTCAGAACTTCATGCTG
>NW_007066683.1:0-803 GCF_000164805.1 Carlito syrichta | reverse complement strand
CGCACTTCCCTGTCTTCAGGCCAGTTAGGCTTTGATAAAATTCCAGAAGTTCAATCCCTGGTAAAAAATTGTTTCTTGTCAGTACAGGTCTTGTTAAGAACAAGAGCCCTGATGAGTTTTAAAATTTCTTTTTTCCCGCTCTGCCTGCCAGAGACTAGAGGGGTTTTCTTCAATATTCACTGTGAAGACCTGGAAGAGTTCCCAGAGCTCAAAAGTGCAAAAGTGTGTGAGGCCCCTCTGGCTGGTTCCCTTGGAGTGTTTAAAGTCTCAGAGTTGCCCACAGGGAGCCTCCAGCAATAAACTCAGTTTTTCCCACCCTGGCCACCCAGGCACTAGCCCCCGAAGAGGTCTCTGATAGTGGGTTTCTGCTCAGGCAAGTATTAAATCTGTATATGTGTATAATTTCAGGGACTCTAGTTTTCCCTGTGATCTGACTTAGAGCTGGATCTAAGAAGAATCCATTTTTCATTTTGTTGAGATTTTAACTTGTTAGAATAAAGTGGCACTTCTACACTTCTTATATGCTGGAGCAAAAATGCAAGTCTAGGGTATATTTTTATTTAAAAATATATGCGATGCTTGTGATATTTTTATTCATCTTTTTAAAAAGTGGAAACAAAAATAGTATTTATTGATGTCTGAAAATTACCTTTTGTAAATCAGATGAAGGAAAATGCAAAGTTGATAGAATTTCATAATACTTAACTGAGGTAGCACAAGAGTGAAACCATTACATGGAGTGTCTTTGAAAGTGAATTGGTTTGGACATAGTTCTTCAAAATTTTAGAAAGACACAACATGTG
>NW_007066682.1:490919-504894 GCF_000164805.1 Carlito syrichta | reverse complement strand
GGCAACTTGGCTTCTATTATTTCTAGAATAGGAATCTTCTGGCAAGTGAGGGCTCTCTCTTTCTCTCATCTTCCATTATTATGTTATTGGGCCACTTCCCTGTCTACTACACGAGTGCCTTGATTCATCTTCTACACTGAGGCCTATGCCTTTCAAACTTCTCTGAGATTTTAAAGAGGAAATAAACAAGAAATGGGTTATTCCATGAACTCATGGGAAACACAGTAGTCATTTCCAGAAATACAAATATGCCTATAATAAAGACAGAGTTTGACATTATTTTACAGGACAGGTTAAATTTTCCTTGTCCAAGCCAAGCTCTATTGGCTTCTTTGGTATACTGTATAACTAAAAGTTTAATATAGTATCCATTCCTTATCAACAAGATTCTCTCAGCCACAAATATGAATATGCAAATAACTAAATTTATCTAATATGAATAATTCCTATAGCTTTGAAATATTAATTTCCTTTGCTTCTAGCTATCAATCAGTCAAAAAATCAGGGTCTTTTCATAGAACACCCCCTTAATTCCTAGAGGTATGCCATCTTCAAGGGCTTTTTCCACCTCCAACATCCTATAAACTCTTGGCTTCTGTGAGGTTGTAGAGCCCCTCTTTCAGTCCGTTTTTAGATGAGCTTCTTTTTCTAAGGTGTGTAGGGAAGTGACAGAGGATGCAAGTCATTACTCGCTACGGTGCTCAGGGTCAACCTACATGAGATGCAAATACTCATGTTACCACTGGTGACCATCCATTCATGGTCATGGAGTGGGGGTTGGTCATTCAGAGGCCTTGGGCACCCTTTCCCCCATCGGGTGCCTGCTCTCATTTTCTTTACATCTTTACCTATTCTGGGAGCAGTCAATCTTAGCTGGTATTTGCAGCCCCAGCAGGGAGCCCATTTCCATTGAAGAGAGGACTCCTTTAATAAATCTAGCTCATTTGTGCAGGAGTAGTACAGCCATTGATTAGAGGGCTGATTGGAGCTGTGACTTTCCTTAGGAAGAAAATTAAGAAAACAGATTAAAGGCTTTGTCTTCTTGGGAGGGGGGTGGGGAGTGAGCTTTCCTGTATGCTGTGTCTCATCTATGCTGATGCAAGTTTTCATGAATTAACTCCTTCAGGCCACTATGGTGCCATCATGTATGACAGGGATCACAGAACTTCAGAGCTGACATGGACCTGGGTGGTCCTTTGGCTTAAGTCATTTGTTTTTTAATGAGGAAACTGACTCAAAGAGAGATACTGACAGGACTGTGGTCATGTAGACTTTCTGCATGATCTCCAGGCTACACAGCAAGTCACCATCCAGGCTGCAGATAATTCGAAAATAAAATAAGACTGGTCTAAAGGAAAAATTTAAAAACTAACAGCTCCTATGCATGGTACAGCACTGCTCTTGAAAATTGCCATTGCCGGCTCCCACCTGAATTATAGCTCTAGGGAATAGAGGGAGAATAGTCGGTGAGTGGCTCTTGGCAAGGGAGCGTCCCCATAAGCTATGGGGGACACTCCCAACTGGGCTCCATATTGCTTCCTTTCTGAGACCTTCCTTTAGTGCCCTTCATTCCATTGTCTCTGTGTTCCTCATTCACCCTTCACTTTCTTTCTTTTGGCACATGTTATTAGAGAAACTTTTATTTTTTCAAAGTATATTGTAGACTAGGGAGGCCTCTAGCCCCAGCAACCTCTAACGTTGCTTTGCAGTTGTCATTTATTTATGCCAGATCTAAGCATGAAGTAGTGAGATTAAGGAAAAGTAAATGTTAGATGTGTAGTCATGATCTTTTGCAAACTTTTAGAGGAGAGAATCTATGCTACATGTGACTCAGCATACCTGGAGTCTAGTAGTATTTGGCACTTCTAGGTACTCAAAAGACATTTGTTGAATGAATGAATGAATGAATGGATATGAGTATGGCCTTTTAACAGTTGTTTCCTTGGGAGCTCTACAACAATGTTATTTTTCTTGCTCCCATTGATTCATGACTTTAAAGCTCCTTTAAAGGAACTGCCTCCAGATTGAATTTACTAGTAACTCCATGTCTTTTACAAAAAAGTAATAATTTGGCATTTAGAATTTATGACCTAAAGAATCGTTTCGCATATGCTATCTTTTGATAGTCATAAAAACTCCTGTAAGGAATTGCTATCATTCCCATTTTATAGATGAGGACATTGAGAATGAGAGAGGTTATGGACTCAAAGTAATAGGACTGGTAAGTAGTTGAGCCAAGAATCAGTCTGAGTCTTCTGACTCAGAATCTGGAGCTGTTTTTAGTAGACTGCCCTGACTCCTCATACTGAAAACTAGTGTCCCGGGGGCTTGTTTTCCAGCTTTACTTTCCAGAGTTCTGAAAAACTTTTGGCTGTTACCAAAGATCAACTCAGTCTACACTCAGAAAATGAAGGTTTGCTATCCTTGGAGTTATTTTCAGAGAGGAGTTAATTCTAAAAAATATAGTTTTTTGAATAATGAAAATGCTATTGTTATAAAAACACAGCTCTCCAACCATGTGTATTATTTTGCATTATTTTTTACACATATAAATATATGAGGTTGTGTGCATGCACATATATGTGTGCTCTCTTCAATTAGATTGGGAACTTGCAGAAGGTAGAGAATAAGAATATTGATAATGTACCATATTTCAGTTTGTTTGTTTGTTTTTTTATTTGAGTTGATGTCTCCCTTTGTCACCCAGGCAGTGGCACATTCACCGCACCCAGCAACCTTAATCTCCTGGGTTCAGGCTATCCTTTTGTCTGAGCCTCCCAAATAACTGGGACTATAGGTGCATGCCACATGCCTGGCTAATTTTTTTTATTTTTAAAAATTTTTTTTTTTTTGTAGAGACGAGGTTGTCACTATGTTGCCCAGGCTTATCTTGAACTCCTGGTCTTAAGCAATCCTCTCATTTCAGCCTCCCAAAGTACTGGGATTATAGGTGTAAACTGCTGTGCCCATTTATTTAATTAACCCATTTATGCCTCACATCACTGCAAATAAGTAAACTGAGACTCAGAGAGGTTATGAAAGAATAAAGATCTCCTGTACCCTGGTTCCCAGCTTTTTGCTACATAAGGCATCTCATATGTAACGAGTAATTCCACTGCAGAGAGAAAAGGAAGGAGTGCATCGTAAAGGCATCTCCCTGCTTGTATCCAGTGTATACAGGGCTCCCCAGTTTGGCCAGGATGCCTGAGTTCTATTTGCCTTCTGCTAATTATGCTGGTGCTGGCACGAAGCCTGTGTGTATGTGCGAGAGAGGAGTGAGAGGGAACAAGTTACCCTGATTCTGTTTATATTGGATAAAAGCTTCGATGCTTGAGAGTAATCTGTATCTCAGCTCTATTTACTTTGCAAATAGAATAAAAGTCTTACTGCTTATGCATAAGAGAGATGGGACCTGGGGGGAGGGAAAAATGTTGGAGAAGCAGGGGTTGGAGAATGATTTCAGCATGGTCTAGGCAGAAAGGTTCAGGCCCATGAGCCCTGAGTCCCAGCCTGCTTCTGTCACTGTGTATGTGTGGCCTTGTATAAACCCTTTTCCCTCTCCGGGCTATAGTTTCACTGTCTGTAAAATTTTGGATTAGAACCAGAGATCCCATATTGGCAACCAGCTGGCAGAATTTGGCCTAAGGACTTTTTTTTAAAAGCAAAGTGTTAAAAAAAAAAAACCCCACAAAACAACTTTAGGCTGCTCTCACACTTTACAATTCACAGGCCTCACTACACCTTGTTATGTTTATACATAGACATTACCTGCCCGTTTATACAATACTTTCTTCTTATCTACGGTTGCTCTTTTGTGATTTCAGTTACACGTGCTCAACCACATTCCAAAAATATTAAATGGAAAATTCTAGAAATAGGCACTTTATAAGTTATAAATTGCCTGCTGTTCTGAGCAGCATGATGAAATCCTGTGCTCTCGGACTCTGTCCTGCCTGGGAGTGGATCTTCCCTCTGTGCAGAGTATCTACTCTGTGTAAACCCCTGCCTGTTAGTCACTTAGTAACCCTCTCAGCTATCAGGTTAACTGTCACAGTATCACTGTGGCTTGTGTTTAGGTAACTCTTATTTTACTTAATAATGGCCCCAAAGCATAAGAGTAGCGATGCTGGCAATTGAAATATGCCAAAAGGAAGCTGTAAAGTGCTTCCTTTAAGTGAAAAGGTAAAAGTTCTCAACTAAATAGGGAAAGAAAAAAAAATCATATGCTGAGGTTGCTAAGATCAATGGTAAGGACAAATCTTCTAGCTGCGAAATTGTGAAGAAGAAAAAAGAAACTCATGCCTAGTGTATATAAGGTTTCTCGGTACTATCTGCAGTTTGAGGTATTCACTGGGGGTCTTGGAACATGATGAGTGGGGAGCTACTGTATGGGCATTTGAGACAGAGACAGCTGGACTAATTTTTAGAAGTGCCCCAATGTGATAAACAAGCCTAAGCTTGTTTTTAATAGAATCTTGGTAAACGAACACATAAGGCGTAGAACAGTGTTATGGTTAAGTGTTAGGATTTCAGAGCCAATCTGTCTCAGTTTGAATCCTTCCTCTTCCACTTACTATCACATTGCTAATCTGCTCTGTGCCTCCATTTTCTCATCTGCATAATAGACACTCCTGCAAGGATTAAATGACTCAGTGTCTCTAAACTACCAGGCACATCTTTTTAAATTTAAATTTGCATTTTAGACTCAAGGGGTGCATATGTATGTTTGTTATATGGATATATTGTGTAGTGGTGGAGATTGGATCTCAGGTAGCCCATTTTGCAGATAGTGAACACTTACACAATAGGTAGCTCCTGGACCCTAAGCTTCTTCCCTATTTCCCCCCTTACTGGTGTTCCCAGTGTCTATTATTTCCACCCTTGTAGCCATTTAGCTCCCACATATGACTAAGAACATGTGGTATTTGCTTTACTGTTTCTTAGTTCACTTAGAAACATCTCCATCTCCATCCATGTTGCTGCAAAGGTCTTAATTTCCTTCTTCTCTTAATGGCTGCATAGCATTCCATGGTGTATATATAGCACATTTGCTTTATCCAGTCAATTGTTAGTGAATGAACCAACTTAGGTTGGTTTCATGATTTTGCTATTGTGAATAGTGCTGCAATGAACATACGAGTATGGGTATCTTTTTTTATATATATTAATTTCTTTTCCTTTGGTTAGATCCTTAGTAGTGGGACTACTGAGTCAAATGCTAACTCAATTTTTTAGTTCTTAGAGAACTCTCCACATTGTTTTCCACAGCAGTTGAACTTCTTTACAGTCCTACTAACAGTGAAAGAGTGCTCTCTTTTCTCTTCAACCATAGCCAGGCACATTCTAAGTGGTCAATGGTAGTTAGCTGTCACCATGATTATTATTAGGGCTTTTAATGAAATATTTACACAATCTTGTCTTGAGTAGCAAATGATCTTTAAGAGTTTGTGTGCCTGATATTATGAAATGTGTTCATTATAAAACACAGGGCCAAGCATAGAGGAATGTTTAAGAAAGACTCTCTTATCAAATTATGCAAATCAATATCTAAAACCAATCAGTCATTCTAATTCTTTTTATCTATAAGCTTTCATTTGTCAGTGTCATTCACTCACTAAGACATTGGGAAAGGCTGAATCTAGCCAACTCTGCTAGGCCTACTGTGTGACCTCAAGCGACCCCATTCCTGATTTCCATGAGGAGCTCCTCTATTTCTCCCTGGCTGCAGGTGTTGGTTTTGTCTTTCTGACTGGACTGGCCTCCTGTGAATGGACTGGACCTGGACCCGACTTCTAAGAACACTGGTGTCACTTCTCATTAAAGCAGCAGGTGGGAAAAGAATACTTAAATCGAAAATGCATTCAAAATAGCATTTTTCATGTGGCATGAAATAAAAGTAGATAAGATTAGGAAATGATGGTGAAAATGATGTGTGTGTGCTCTCTCTGCATGTCACTTCATCCCTCTCAGGGCCGCCAATAAGTATGTTTATTTGAGTAGTCTGCTGATCATACTCACCATTCTTAACTTCAGACTCCTACCTGACATATTTATAACCTGGTTAATATGGCCAGACACAGTAATATGGACAGAATAATGCATCTGAGTAAAGTATGCTCATAGAGCATTCTTGCCTATGGACCCTTGTCCCCTAAACAACAACATCAAGGGCAGACCAGCCTTTTGTGAAGGCAGGAAAAAAAGCAAGGGGGTGGGTATGTAAGTCTACCGTTAGTGGAAATTCTCCTTTGACATCTTTGGTCCTTAAGCAGAGGGAGCTGACAGAGAGAATCCTGGGCACAATGACAGGTAAAAAAGTAATTAACCTTACAGAGAAGAACCACAGCCTTCAAGAGAAGGAAAGGAGAGAGGGGAAGGAAGAAAGGGAGTTGGTAACTCCCAGGTCGCTAACTGCAGCTTTCAGCAGACATGACCCGCAGCTCGCCATGCTGCCTCTTCTATTTTGTGTTCCTCTCAGGAAAGGCCACAGGCCACTTGTCTTCTGATCTGATTCTGGAGTTAGGAACTCAATGAACTGTATGGAACAATGCCTTGCTCTACGGGGGTCTGTGTCCCTTGAGTTTTTGAAGGTTGTGATACTGGTGTTGCCTCTCCGTGATTAACTCTGCTGAGTGTCTTGTCCTGTGTAATCTAGAGGTGATCAATAATGTGTGTATATGGGGGTGGGGGGAACACCATGCTCCTTGCCTTATGTTTTCATGTAGAGACACTTCTGTTTCTCAAGGGGGTGCTATTTGCCATTTGGGGTGGAACCCTTCTTTATCATATGATGCAGTCCTCCACATTGAAGGATGTTTGGCATTCCTCGCTCCTGCCCACTAAATACTGGTTCCCCTCCTTCCCCTTATGTTCAAATGCCCACCCTGGGGAAATTTAGTAATGGTTGACAGGATTCAAAACCATTGATGGAGTAATAATATCCCTATTCCTCCTTCTTTCCTCCTCATGGAAGGGGCAGTGATTCCTTTCATGAGTAAATTAGGTAGAGAAATTGGGTGAGGAATTTGGGTAAATGTGGAACTCAGCTCTTTCCCTCTGACTTTCAGACCTGCCTGCTTGTAGAGACAACATCTTCTTCTCTGCACCGAGCAGGACATTTCAGGAGAAGCTCAGGGTTGTCCTGCATAGCCTCTTACAGGCATGTGATAGACACTCCAGGGATGAGGTGTTAGTAAGCCATTTTGGGGGAAGGCCTTGTTTTCTGTGGAGCATAGCAGAGGTGGAGCTAATATTTTGATCTCTGTTTATCAGTTTTCTGAGTCTTCTTTCTCCTGAACTTGAGAAGGGAAGCAAAGAGTGTTACTTCCTGACCATCTAGAACTTCAGTGACTATAGTCTGGAGCCCCTTTCTCAATTTTCTGCCTGAGTCTGTTTTTATCAGCTGATTCATGGGAGAATGGCTAGGAGAAGCCTAGTTAATGGAAAGGAGCAATTCATCACCCTTGTTCCAGCTGCTACTGAGGAGGAAATCCTTCAAGGAGATGTCAGGACAGTTGAGTGATGGGTACAAATGACTCATGTTGGGCTTGACCTCTTGCACACAGACTTGAAGACTGTGCTCTTTTCTGCAGACGCCCTTTCCTGGTTCTAGGAGCATGAAGAGTATCAGTGGCTTAGTCAGGTTGAAGACTCATTTCAGGATTCTGAAGGTGAACTTGCTTTCACCAACTGAGAAACAGACCTAATACAGTAAAAGGGCAGCAAGTCTCTTCCAGGGTCCTCTGTGAACGTCCCTACCCAGAGCAGAGTATACCACTCCACTCACAGGATATGCATGCAGTTGGATGGAGCAGGGAGGGCTCAGTGGGGCTAGATAGGTACTGGGTGTTGCCCATGATCTATCCGGAGACAAGGCTCAGGTCTTTTGTATGTCTGGAGGTGAAGGGAGAAGGTGGCCTTAGAATTAAGGAAGCTCCTGCTCATCCAAGGCAATTCTGCCAAGAAGGGAGTTGTAGGTTGATGATGCTAGACAAACGTACTGCAGTAGGGGTGGCTGTATCTACAGATAAAGGCAGGCATAAGTAACATTCACTCTATGGAGCTGTAACAGTATTAACAGCAATGGCTCAGACCAGAATGAGTCTTTTTGCACCAGGCAGTTCCAGGAAGAGGGCCAAAGGGTTCCTTTTGTGAGGCTGTAAACTGGATATAGTCATGGCTCTTATCAAGAGCTTTCAGGTATTCATGCCTGGGCCACATATGCACATATAACCCATCAGTGCTCTCAAATGGTGTCTCTAAAATTCTCTTCATGTTTGTCATTCCAACATAGCACTTGCACCTAAACTCATATCATGACACTTACAAGTAAATTTGGTTGTCTTGTTTATAACTTGAAGCCCACAGGCTTTCCCTGAGACAGGTAGGTCTGGTGACTCCCTAAAGAAATATTGTAAAAGCGATCATTTGCTTGGAAGATATAGATTCCATGAAGTAGATCTTCTTTGGAATCCTCACTAATATAAGCAGACATCTCTTGTGTGTTCACCCAACCAGTATAGATACCAGGCCTACATATTGTGAGAAACCCAAATAATTATGCCTGTTTATGTTAGAGCCATACTATTTTATAGATATCATCTGTGTATAGATAGACTCTGATTAGATTTAGTCACTGACCCAGGTCTTCTGTGATGAATGACATTTCCTATAAGGATCCCACTCCTATTATATCTTTCTCCAGTTCCCTCTTATTTTTTTTTTAAAGATAAGTTAATGGTTATGGTATTTTCAGGACCAGACAATAAAAGTTTGTACTTCACCATTCATTTTTCAAGCAATGTACTCACTACCTCATCTGACTCTCTTCACTCTTTTAGTGTCCCGGGGATCCCAAAGCTCATGTTGGCTCCATTTCACCTTTCCCACCCATCGAGTGACTGCTTATTGCAAACCATGTCCTATACATAGTTTCTACTCATGCTATCAAAGCTGGTTCATCTTATGTCCCATCTCCTCAGGGTCCTACTTTCTGCTAATATGATGATATATGACAATGAATTTGCATTTGAACAAGACCAACTCCTAAATAAAGTGCTCCCCTAGCCCCATGCTCAGAACTCTTGCTTTGGTTAACATTCTGTGAAATATGACTGTAGAAAATATATATGCAAATATAGTTGCTCTGCAAATGTAAATAGAATAAACATACATATAAACATAAATTTGCATGGGGCAAACCATTGCTCAAGAAAAGGAAAGGAGGAAATAAAATTATCTTTTTTAAAGGGTGGGAAATGGAAATAAAACCCAGTGTCCAGATGGAGATGCCTGATGGGAAAACCTACATAAGAACAGGGAAAGGAAAATAAACAGAAGACTGAGAAGTGGAATGTGAGAGGGCTCACAAGACATACCAGAAAGATTGGGGGTCATGGATATAATGTGTATAAAGGAAAAAAGAATGACTTTGGAATAAAAAAAATAGGTATGAAATTTTAGTCCACCACACAGTAACTGTGTGATCTCAGGCACATTATTTAACTTCTCTGAGGTGCTGTATTATCTAGTATATTAAAGAATTCTAATAACTATGTAATAGGTTTTTAGGGAATTGGATGACATGACATGTGTGAAAGACAGAATGTAAGTCTAACACATCAGGGACTAAATACAGTAATACTATGTTTCTCCTCCTCTTCCCCATTAAGTTCAGAGTCACAAATGACCTTGGGAAACTTGATCTTTGTTAGAGAGAAGAAGAAGAAGAAGAAGAAGAAGAAGAAGAGAGAGAGAGAGAGAGAGAGAGAGAGAGAGAGAGAGAGAGAGAGAGAGAGAGAGAGAGAAATCTAGTATGGAAAGTGGAAAGAAAGACTGGTCAATCCATAGTTTCAAAGTGTTGAATTTGAGGATTTTTGGAAATCACCATTAAGTTTGTTCCTTAAATCAAACATCACATGCTCTCACTTATATTCGGGAGCTGAGCAATGGGACTCAGGGACATAAAGATAGGGAAGCAGAAATACTTCCTACCAGAAATACTTTTAAATACTACCTATAGGTAGTATAGGTAACTATACTACCTATTTAAAAGCTACCTATAGGGCATAATGTTCACTGTTTGGGAAATGGGGACAATAGAAGTCCAATCCCCACAATATACCCATGTAACAAGCATGCACTTGTACCACCTGGATCTAAAATCAAAAAAAAAATTATAAAAAGAGCCTAGGTAGATTGGGAAGCAGCATGGTGAGGCTAGGATCAGAAAACAGTCAACTGGCAAACTAGTGTCTGAGGCTGAGAAAGACATAATACTCCAGAGATGAGGTACATGAGTGTTGGGATCAGATCAAGTTTGTTTTGAGTCTTCTGTCAGTTCTTGGCTGCTCTGTGGCCTCAGACAAGTTGCCTAATCTAGGTCTCAGTTTGC
The DNA here is from genome assembly GCF_000164805.1 of Carlito syrichta. Lineage (NCBI taxonomy): Eukaryota > Metazoa > Chordata > Mammalia > Primates > Tarsiidae > Carlito > Carlito syrichta. The sequence continues at coordinate 494,501 of NW_007066682.1, read as the reverse complement.
TCATCTGCAAAATGGGGACAGCTAAAGTCCTTATCTCATAAGACTGATATGCAGGAAAAGTGAGAAAATATATACCATATTTACCATTCACTGTCTGGCATATGTTAAATCCTAAAAATTTTAGCTCTTGTTATCATTTTCAATATAATTGCAGATTGATGAGTGCTACATAACCCTTTCCTCAGCTGCATTACCAGGTCACAGAATAAACCTTCCATTCCAACTTTCTAAGTGAGTGGAGAGCCTTCTGAAGAATTATCCAGGAGAGCTTCTTGATATGAGGATCTAAAGTGGAAGAGAGAAGGAATCAGAAAATACCATGAAGGAAAGGTAGACAAGTAGGGAATTCTACTTTGGACAGCCAGTGTCTACCTATTCATCTATTCATGCATATTGATTCAACAAACATTGCTGTATATATATTATGTGTGAGGTGCAGGAGACGCATTAAAGAATAAGATAATTGTGATCTTGAGAGAAAAATAAACAGTAACATTTAGATCAGGGACATAAAGAGCACGAAGGGAAAGTAAGGATGATATAAAAACAAAATCTTTCTGCAAAAGTGACAAATAAGCGGAGACCTGCAGGGTAAGTAGGAGTTAGCCAGACAAAGGTTGGGGCAGGAGGAAATAGCATATATAAAAGCTCTGGGGCAGAAAAGACCTTGGCATTATCGGAAGGGTTGAATGAAAACCAATGTGCCTGAAGCAGAGTGAAAGAGAGAGGGAGATGGGCATACAGCTGGCGAGGCAAGCATGGACCAGATCCTATCGAGTCATACAGATTATATTTCAGATTTTAGAGTTATGTCTAAGAACCACAGGAAGCTGATGAAAGGCTAACAGAAAAAGAAGATGCCCCTTGTTTAGCTTTATTACATGGCCAGGTTTTCTTCAACCAAGCTTTTGAGTGTTGCTCCAGAAGGTTCAGACAGCTACAGTGTTGTAGAGGGGAGGGCGTCAAGGTCCTTACAAATGCCCGGCACTGCCATCTCTAGGCCCTGGGCACCATGGGCGATGTGGTTAGTGAAATAGCTGGAGGGAGATTCATACCCTCAGGATTGGATGCAGATGGTGCCTATTGCAGGTGGCAGGTCCAGGAAGCAGGAGCAGGGAGCAGATGGAACTTGATCTGATTTGAGATATTCTACTTCTACTCAAAAAGGTCTAAAATAATCCCAGAGAATATTTTGCATATATGTAGATAAGCACATCACCAGGGCAGCTAGCTGTTTTTACAAAGTTTCCTCTGTATCCATAATTTGTTTTTGAATAGCCACCTCTGTGATAAGAGGCATGCAATTATTTAACAGCAGGTTTAAAGAGCCACTAGCCATCATCTGATTCAACCACTTGTTTTGACAGACAGAAATAATAACTCAAATTTATTGAATGCATACTATATCCCAGGAGTGATAATGGTAATACTTACTGTACATATATCATTTTATTTAATATTTAAAGCAATCTTGCAAATGAATGATTATAAAGCCCCTTTTATAGATGAGAAGACTAAGGACTAGTACAGTCAAATAACTCACTTGAGGAGAAGTAGCTCATAAATGGTAGAGCTGGTTCTCTGAGTCTTCTTGCCATACTGTGTCCCAAATGAAGAGGAGACCATGTGATTAAAGTGTGAGGAGCAAGTAGGGACTTGAACTCAGGCCACATTAAAACAGCAACCACCATGTCCAGAACAACAACAAAGAAAACAGGTGCAATTAATTGTAATCATAAATTTTATTTGACTCTTACTTCCAAAATATTTTTTCATGTGTAATCAACATAAAAATAATCAATAAGATATTTTATGTTTTACAATCTTTTTTTCATGCTTTCTTTTAAAAATCCACTGTATATCTGTACACTTGGCCTGGTCACATTTTAAGTATTCAATAGTCACATGTGGCCAATGGTGACCACATTGGGCAGTACAAATTTAACTTATAACCTATCTAACATAACACTATTGACTTTAACAAGTTGTGAAAATGAAGGCAAACATATGTACTAAGTACCTAATCCTGCGTTTGGCACCTGGTAGGTCCTTTGTAAACGCTTTCTCTTTCTGGTTCCTGCTCTTAAATCACAAAACATTGAAGATATCTACTTGGAAATGTGGTCTTTCAATTATCCACATTAAATTCAGGAAAGATAACATGTAGGATTTACAAACTTATTTCCATTTTGCTTTGTTATGCATTGCATAGTTATGGGACAGTATATTTTCTTATCTAATTATGTACTGTATGTCATAATTCAGAAGTGAATTTTTCTTTTCTGACTCTTGAGCAAAGAAGACCCTAAAGCAGCCTGGATGGCAGGGTGGATCCAGCCAAGGGACATAGATAGGCTTGATCACTGACACTGACAGTTCATGGCATGTCTACCAATGAAGACAGCGGTAGATAACCACTCAGCTCTTTGTGCACCAAGGAAAGAGCTAATTGGCTGTGTGGATCTTATTGACAGAACATTGGAAAGAGGCAGCAGACTTCTTTGGGAGGGAGACCTGGTTCCCAAGTGGAAGATAGAGTGAATAGATAAATGTCACCTCCTTCATTACACGGTTAGCTTTTTACAAAATTATGGCATAAAACCACATTCAGTTTTCTAGTCTTTTTGAGAATATATGTCTACATTCACAAGAGAAGGAAATTATAGCATAAAATCAAGATGGGAGTTGGTTTAGATTGAAAATAGAGCTTGAAAATATTCTTTGATCTTTCTAAGCAAACTTTCTCATGCAATACTGCTCACCACCATTCATTCCCTCTTTCCTCTTTCATTTCCCTCCTTTGGAACTGCCTGTACTTCATTTGTGAGCCGATTTCATGACGGAGCAGAAATGCCAATCAATCATTTGGCCATCAGTAGGAGAGCATCCCCAATCTACATTAGCCCGCTGGGCTGACTTCCAGAACATCATCTACTATACATGAATTATTACAGAAACATTATTGCTGTCAGCATATTCCACTCTATACAACTTCCTATTATTATTTTTTTTGGCAGACAACACTGAAATTTTAAACAGCTCAATCTTGCTTAAGTTATGTGAATTTGGTGGCTCTAGAAACAACTTTTTGCCTCATCAGTGAGAATCCACCCACAACAGTGGTTGTATTTGCATGTAGGGTAAGGGATGGGAGTTTAGAACACATGGCCACCCAGGACAGCTTTGATTTGTTTTTTTCCTCTCTGATTTCACCCACTTCCCAGCGTCACTTCTTTTCTTCTTTATTCTCAATGGCAAAAAGGCATCTGGACTCCTGAAGTTTGGGTAACAGAGTAGAGGGAACAGCAGATAAATCAACTTGACACCAGCAGGGTCATGGAGCATTGCTTAGGTCTTCTCTCACCAATAACATATGTGCTGAATAGCACGGAGTATAGCTTGGCTGTCTCTGTGATTCATGTTGACCCTATGCTGTGATGAGGATAATAGATCTAGCTTGGAAGCTCATGAACAGAATTAGACAGTTTTTTCTCTTTTAAAACTCTGTCACAAAATGGCCATATATTATTCTGGAGTGTGTGTGTGTGTGTGTGTGTGTGTGTGTGTGTGTGTGTGTGTGTG
>NW_007066682.1:486829-490899 GCF_000164805.1 Carlito syrichta | reverse complement strand
GAGAGAGAGAGAGAGAGAGAGAGAGAGAGAGATTGAGAGAGGGTATGTGGGTTCAGAGTGGAAATTCAAGTGCTGATACCCGGTAGGAGAAGAGTATTAAATCAGGTGAGAGGTGAGTCAGCCAAGGCCAGGCTATACTTGACTTAAGAGCAGGGTAAGCAGAGGACAAATCCAGACATATAGGAAGTCCAAGGAAGGAAATCATTTCAGTTCCCAGAAACCAGTGAATGTCCTAAAGCTCAGGAATGAAACCAGGAAGGAAAAACAGGAACATGAATACATGATGCCTGGAACCAGAAATAAGGACCTTGGTTGCTGAGGCAATCCTTGGCCTTGTTACCTGAGCTCTTTCTACTGTTCCTGTGTGGGCAGGAGCCAGGGTGAGACGGGTCTAGGACAAGCAGGAAGATGCAATGAGAATAACTGCCTGAGGCAGACTGAGGAGGTGGAAAGAGAAAAAATTTTTGCTACTGATGCTTGTTCCCATTTGTGTGCTGCTGCTACCACTCAAGAACAGTAGGTTTTAACATAAGATAAACTCCTGGGAACCATGACTCTTCCCCTTTATCTCTTTTCAGAATCTTACACATTTAGTGTTTTACCACAAAGTTGCTTAGGCAACATTTGGGGCTGCGGAAACATTTTCTAGAGCATCCGGGGATTTCACGGTACAAACTTTTTTGAGGAGTCTCAGCACCTGTTGCTACTCTTCCCTTCCTCAGACAGGTTCTTCTAGTGAAGGGTTCCCCTCTAGTTCCTGAGCCAGTTTCATGAATGTCAACAGGACCTTTGCCAGAAGCCTTTGGCCTGCATTGAACTGGGAGTAGAAGTAATCCTTTATGTGACCTTGGATCAAGAAGTTCAGTTATGCAAAGATTCCTGTTTTCCATGGGTTCTCTCTTCCTCCTTGGTGGTCTTTGGATCTTTATTATCTAGGAGCAATCCCTGGGGACTCGAGTGAGGCTCAGCCCTTCCATATGATGCTTCTCCCATCTTTCAGTGTAGACCTGGTCCACAGGGCAGGCTTCTGTCTCAGGTTCCTGGGGCTTCCCTGAAACTGACCTCACTCTTACCAGTCCCCTCCATGACTACTTTAGGGGAAAGACATTCTTAATCTTGAACTATACTCTTCTAGCAGTTTTAATGGGAGTGTGGGGCAAGAGGGGTGAGCATGGAGCCTGTTTTCTAGACTGGCTCCTAGTTTAACCTCCAAGTCAAAGGCAAATTGTTGCTTCTTACCTTTGATAACTGTTCAGACTCCAACTATGGTTATTTATGTTTTCCATTCAAAAGCATAATAACACTCTTTGCTAGTTGATCTGGTTACTGCCTTGGTAATCCTAGAGTCTGTATCTGTTTCCTTGAAAAATAAATCTTGAAGTGAAACGTATGGTAAATGCTTTATTATGTGTATGTGGAAGGGACACTAGTGAAGTAAGTAAGTGAAGTAAGATTGAGGGAAGTAAGATTGAGGGAAGTAAGTGAAGTAAGATTGAGGGAAGTAAGATTGAGGGAAGTAAGATTGAGGGAAAAAGGTACTGAGACAGGACAGGAAGAAAATAAAATACAAGGCAGTGTGTGGTCAAGCTGGCCACAATTTCAACAGAAAACACAGCAATGTATGCAAACCCAGATCTTAGAAACTCAGAGGACATTTTTTGAATACTGACTTGTAAACCAAGCATGGTTTCCTATTCTTCATGCTTATTCAACTCATTTGGTCTCCAAAAGAGCACTATTAGTAGCCCTGTTTCATGAGAGAAGAAACAGATATACAGAGATGCTTGAAGTGCATTGACACAGCATTTAAGCTCAAGGAGTTTGGTTTTAGAGCATATATACTCAGCCACTCCATCCTATTGACTTTTGGTATAATGAAGTGCTCTTGCATATTAAATATTCTTCAGGTATTTATCAAAGGTGTCAGCAGCCATGGTTAAGGGGATGCAGGATGCCTATCAGATCTGCCATATCTTTATATTAGAATTTTTATAAATCAAAATGCTTAGGAATTAGGTCTCACTTAGAGGGTAGGAATAAATTTTGGTTAGGTATATATAGGTTGAAAATGCTCTACAGGTGACTGTTAACAGACACAAGGGGTGAGAGCTACTGTTTAGATTTTTCTACCTAGATATAGCATGAGATAGTAAAGGTAGGATAGGTATCCCAATCTTCTTCGTAATGGGAGAAAGGGGCTCTTCCTAGCCCTTTTGGCTAATTTCCATAGCCTCTCTCTCCTAATCTTCTCTTTGACAGAAATTTTTTGGTGCTGATAATATGTGTGTGTGTGTGTGTGTGTGTGTGTGTGTGTGTGTGTGTGTGTGTATGTGTGTGTGATGAGACTATATATGTAAGGGTTTTTTTAAACCACAAAAGTCAGCAGCACATTGATTGTACGATGTCTGAAGAAAAAGTCAGCAGACCTGTCAATAGAAACCTTTAGAAACCTTGAGACCTTTAGTCCAGGTCTCAAGTATGAGCCTTTTAGTCTAGCCTTGTCAGTCTAGGTCAGAGCTGAGGCTTAATGAACTTAATAATCAGTCTCTCGGGGCATCCCAAAATATGCTGCAGAAGGTCATAGGAATGAGGTGAAGGAAGTCCTGAAACATACCTTATCAATTTTGAAGGATTTATCAACCACAGGTTGATTAAGTATGAGCCTGGGTTTATGTTAAAGTAAAAATTCCAAGGAACTAAACAACTACATTCCATGTTTGGTTCTGTAAGTTTAATTTCACTTTCTCTATGTCAGAAAATGAGAATAGGTTTGCTCTGTCTTCTTTCTCAAGGATCTTTCCAGCTTCCTTGTGTTTTGCTTATTGCAGAGCTGGTTGGATAAACAGATATGCCTTGGAATGTCTCATGGAACACAGACAGGGTATGCTGAATTTGACAGAATATCACAAAATATTTCAGTTCACACTGGGTTTTATTATTCTAAAAAACATACATGTATGTTAATACACACAAATTCCTCAAATCTTACTTTCATGTGAAGTTATTTGACAATATTTCTAATATTTAATAAATGTTATCTAGGCCCAGTGCTGTTCTCTAGTAACGCATTATAAAGAATGTCTTAAAAGGCATTAGTAATACATTCTTGACAGATGATGTTCTAACAAGCTGTTCCTAAAGCACATTCATTATAACACAGAGATAATATTAAAACAATGGACTTTATTCTCATCAAATGCATGTACCAGAAAGAGAAATAACTCATGATTGTGCATGCTGACATGTGTATGTGTGTAGGCTTGTGCCCAGAAGACAAATGAAAATCTCACAGTTATACAAAGCCTTCAAAAAGGAGTGGTGGTAGAATCAGACCTAATGTGTAAATCCAGTCACCTGTCTGGTCATTCTTCGCAACTAAGCTCTTAAAACTTAGAACTAACTGCTCAAAGAAATCAAAGATGACACACAAAAAAATGGAAAAATATTCCATGCTCATGGATTGGAAGAATCAACATTGTTAAGATGTCCAATCTACCCAAGTCAATCTACAGATTTAATGCAATACTCATTAAATTACCAGCAGCATTCTTCTCAGACCTGGAAATAACAATACAGGAATTCATATGGAAACATAAATGACCACGAATAGCCAAAACAATCCTCAACAACAACAATGGCAACAACAACAACAAAACTTTATTATATAACTACAATAATCAAAACAGCCTATTATTGGTACAAGAACAGACATATAGGCCAATGGAACAGGAGGATAGAGATTCTAGAAGCAAAACTTCAATTTTTCAACCAACTCATCTTTAACAAACCTTCCACCACCAACCACTGGGGAGAGGAGAACCTATTCAGTAAATGGTGCTGGGAAAACTGGCTAACTACATGCAGAAGATTAAAATAAGACCACTATCTATCCTCATACACAAAAGTCAACTCTAAATGGACCAGAGACCTAAACGTAAAACCTCAAACTGTAAGAACCTTAGAAAATGTAAGAGATACCCTTATGGAAATTCTAACTGGCAACCAATTCCTGATCAAAACCCCAAGTGCCCATGCCATAAGAGATAAGATAGACAAGTGGGACCTCATCA
>NW_007066682.1:472063-486487 GCF_000164805.1 Carlito syrichta | reverse complement strand
CAAAGAAATGCAAATTAAAACCACACTGAGATACCACCTAACTCCAATCAGGATGGCCATAATCAATAACCCCCAAAGCAACAGATGCTGGAGAGGAAAAGGAAACACTTCTATACTGTTGGTGGGAGTATAAACTAGTACAACCTCTGTGGAAAACAGTTTGGCAATCCCTAAAAGGTCTAAAAATCGACTTTCCATATGACCCCGTAATCCCCCTACTGACAATATACTTGGAGGAACTCAAATCACTCTATGAAAAAGATACCCGCACAAATAATAGGCAAGCATTGTCCTCAGTTTCACAAAGGGGGAAATGTGAATTATAAAAACTATAGATCTCACTCTTGACAGCGCGTGCTATTAAGCAGAGAATCTGTAAACACATAAGAAAGAAAGGTGATCACTAGGCATCTAAAAGCAAGCATACCAAATAACCTCAGTTCCTTTTGTGACATCTTTATTAGACTGTCAGATGGTGGTGGTGAGGCAGGTAACATAGACAGAGAGAATAGTAATATGATGAGGCCTATGACAAAGTTTCTCTCGATATCCTCCAAAATGACCTAGAAGATACAGGTTGTGTATGTGTATTTGCAGCTGATAAGACAATGCCTCTCGAAGACAGTTGATCTTTGGAGTGATATTGACAGGGACAGAGTTGTCTAGTATCAACCTAAAGGGCTTTTTATCCTGTTCCTGTCATGTTCCAAGTACTTATCAATGACTTGAATGAAACTTTGACTATGTATTTATCAAGTTTGTGATGACACAGCAGAGGTCAGTTAATATGAAAAATGATATAAACAAGTTTCCAAAGATCCTGCTCTCTGGAAAGAAGTATTGAAATTAACAAGATAAATTTAATAAGGATAAAAGTAGAGTCTTGATTTTTAGGTTTGAAAGAAAGTTTGATTTCACAAAAAGAGGATGAGAGAGAATTGGTCTGAGTGTAGATCATATAAGACATATCTGGGTGGATTTAGCTGACCATAGACTCTATCAGGCAACATGATAGATAGAAAGATTATATACACTACCTCTCTCTCTCTCTCTCTTTCTCTCTCTTTCTGTGTGTGTGTGTCTGAGGGTCTTATCTGCAATCTGTCCTCCTCCATACTAGTTAGAGATCCCTTGGAGCACTGTAGTCAGTCATTTCTGGGCTCCATGCTTAGAAGGGACACTAACAAATGGAAGAATGAAGGCCACTCTGAAAAGTGTCTGGACATCTTATCAACCAAAGGTTTATTTAGAAAGCTGGAAATGCACTTTCAAAAAGAATATTTGGGGAGATAATAACAACTGTCCTAGACATTTGAAAGAATTTCATAGAGAAGATGAATTGGGTTATTCTATTGTGTTCCAGAGAGCATAACTGGGACCTATGACTGGTGTGACAGGGAAGCAGATACTCAATGTAAAGAAGTTTTTTTTTTTTACAATAGATAGTGGTATCTATGTGTGGATAAGGCAACTTTTGAGCGACCTGGCTCTTGATCATTGGTAGGTTTCAAAGCAGAGGTTAGCTGATCTCCTGTGAATCAAGATGCTGCTAGATGATTCTGGCACAGAATGGGTGGGTTGACCAGATCTCTATGCTTACTTCCAACTCTGAGATTCTGATCCTATTATTCCCTGGGTCAGGCTGACTTTTCTGGCCACTACACTAAGTGGTGCTTGACCTTGGTTACAGTAACCACTGCTCCCATTGTCTCCCCTTCTTCGCTCCTGCAACTCTGTAGGAGCAGATGGAGAAAAGGAAAATAAACCGCTTGAGGGAGGATTAAGGTTGTCAGAAAGTTCTGTTTGTTTCAGGGTCTCAGCTCTGAGACATACAGAAAGCAACTGCCCCTCCAGACAGCCCAGATGCCAGGAGAGATTTCTGAACTTCAAATGAAAAGGAGAACGGCCACTCCTTTGAAGTACACATATCAAAGCTTTAATAAGAGCTAATAAAATTGTTATGTTGGGTTCACATCTCCTGAGAACATCAAGTCAAAACCTCCCTGGGGAAAGAAACTCTTATATAACTATTCTTATGACTTTTCTTTTTTCAAAATGAATCCCTAATAAAGACCACAATAAGTACTTTAGATTAACTGTAGAGTACTAATTCAATCGCAATTGATCTGCTCCGATTTTATTTGCAGCTGAGAAGATGTCAAACAGTGTCAGAAAAATGAAAACAAGATAGAGCCACCTGAGGGAATAACCTGGCTATGAGCAGATGGTTGTGCGCCCAGGGCCCCCGGGAGTCCTTGCTGTCCCAAAGTTTCTAGCAATGGATAGTGAGTTCTTTCATCTGTGAAGTGTTAAAATTTCCAGAATGATGTTGCACAGACAAGGACAGGCCACTTCTAGAAAGCCACAGGTGCACTGACCACTAGCCTTCAGAACGAAGATCCCACTATAGATGTGGACGAGCAGAGGGTGAGGCATGTTATCTGTATACCTAGAACTGGTGACAGGTAATCTGATACCTGGCACCCAGTCAACCAGGAGTTTTGTGGGAAGGGGGAACCTCAGAAAACTGATAGGTTATATACCAGGTAACGTGCCAAGAAGTGGGTTTTATCATTCCCAAATTCCTAGCTGAAGAATAAAAAAAATTACATCAAGTGGTTGCTCAAAGCCACACAAATATTAAATGGCATCAGGGACTTGAACTGAGTATTTTTACTATGCCACATAGCCGCTAAGGGAGTATATTTTCAGTTCATAAAGGAGTGGCCAATGAGATTCTTTCCAGTTTGGTGTGTATGCACTCACCTGTGAAGATGTCTCAAACACCAAGCTGCCATCTGCCATTTTTGGTTCCCTGAGGAGAGAAGGAGGAGTGTGCAGCCAGGCAAAAGAGGGGTTAAAGCCAGCAGAGCGCTAGGAAGGGCCAGGCTCACAGTGACAGCAGAAAGTACTCAGAAAGCCTAGAGCTCTGGAGGAGCCTCAGGCAGTAAAAGGGCTGCGTGGGGGAAGCACATGGAAAGGAGGGACCAGTATCTAAAAGCCATCTGGAGAGACGGAGTCAGGGGGGACTCATTCCTACTCTGAACCGTTTAACCAAATTCTCAGGAGTACAGAGACCCCTTGCCCTGATGTGCTAGATTTCCTTGCCAGCAACTTTTTTGCGTTGAGGAAGGGGGAGAAAGAGGAAGAGGGAAATTATGGGGAAGATAGAGCTGAATGGGATGCCTGTGAGAAAGCAAGGGGAAGACACCAATAGATCCTGCTATTTCCTTAAAAGAAGGAAGCCGTTCTGAGTTCTGTTTCTGATGCATGGGGAAATGTTAAGCTTATCTTACTTGCCTGCTTTCTGTGCCTAGGAATTTAAATATTGCTGTGTCCTTTGGATAAAACAGAAATGCAGGTTTTGCTTCTGTGCAGCAAGGGACCCATAATCAGGAAAGGGGGAGAAAAGGGTTTAAGTGAGAAAATCCCAGGGAACTTGAATCCTAATTAGTCTATCTCCTTGTTGTTGGCCAGGACTGTAGTAATTAGCCCAGTCAGAGGAGCATCTAGTGTCTCAGACCTCAATGAGCCCTTGAAAACCCTGGAAATCTTGTCAAAATGCAGGTTCTGATGTGGGAGGCCTGGGGAGGGAGCCTAGGATCCTGCTTTTTCTACCCTCTACCAGCTGCTGCAGCTGATGGTGTTTCTGGATCACATTTTGTATAACTAGATGTCAGTCAGTTCTGCAGAAAGGGAGCCTGCATTATACGGTTTCTCTGCCTTCACAGTCAGGAAGTTTGTCTGTCTGACCGACATGTACCATGGATAGCTTGTTCTTTTCATTCTGCTTACTGCAAAGGTGCAGAAGAGCCAGTGAAACTTCTATTTATGTCAATCCTTTGAGTCTTTCCAATTTCCTAAGTGCTTATAGAGTCATGAAGAAATCAGCAGACAATCCAGTTCTTGACAGGCTAAAAAGGGCTGGTTCCTGAGCTGCCCCTGTAAGCCTAGCCTGATGCCACTCTAACTGACTGATTGAAAGGACCAACATGGGTGGAAATAATGATGAAAGGAAAGAGTTTGGAAAAAGTCCTCAAGTTGGTCAGATTTTTAACAACATATGCTTCCTCTGTGTGTTCTATATTCTCTCCCTAAAGCTGATTCCCATATTGCTGTTGGAATATGAACGACTGTGCACATCTGTTTCCTGGGCTATTCTTTGCGCCCAGTGTCTGCTGGTTCGAAGGGGATTGTTCTCAGGCAGATTCCTTGGTTTGAGTGTGTGACATGTAGTTCTGTATGAAGAATCCTCAACCAGCTTCAGCTCTGTTAGATGGGCTCTTCACGAAGGGCCCATCTGCCCAGATGGAGTCATTCTGTGCTAATTTGGAGCAGAGGCTGAACCTGTAGTGCCCTCCCTGCTTTCTTCATCTTTTGGGAAGGATGCAGCAGGGTCTTCCTCCCTTTGATTCTGCCCCTCACCCCCAAGTCCCAGGTCATGGGGATTTTCTCTGCAGCCCCATGAAACTATATAGCTTCTCTTACAGGTCTTGGTCAGAACTTTGTTGGTCCTCAGCAGTTGGCTTATGTGTCCTGTGACCATGACAGATTCTGCAAAGAAGAAATGCCTTTCTGCTTTTCTGAAACAGAAGATTTCTTAGATGAAACTCTTCCAGTATGGGCAGACTCTATGAAAACCCAGGCAGATGGCAGGAGTATGAATGTACTGGATGATCACCAAGTGATGGCCCCTTCTCCTGTGGGTGCTCCCTCCAGCTTCTTTTGACTCTCATTACAGGGTGGAGAGCTACTCTGCACTTAGCGGCTCATCCTAGGTGCCGAGAACATCTAAACCTCAATCCTAGGAAGCAGCTAGAACAACAAGGACTTGACTAGAGAGCATTAGAAACAAGGATTCTAGACCAGACTGGGCTAGTTGTGAGGTTTTAGGTATGCAGTTCTATCTTTATGACTCAGTTTCATTTCCCATAAGTTTGAGTGTTTTAGACTCATTCATTCATTTATACATTCATGTAGTATATGCTAATTTAATATACATATTACATCCACTATAAAGGTGCTCTATGGGGCTCTGTAGTAAGTACAATGGGAAGAAAAACAACATTTTAAAGCAGCCATTCAAAATATGCCTTTCTACTGAAACTATGCCAAGAAATAGCAGCATTGGGGCATCATTTGGAAGCTAGTTAGAAATTCAGAATCTTGGGTCCTACTCCAGACTATGCATCAGAAACTGCACTTTAACAAGCTCCCCAGGGTGATTCGTGCACCCATTAAAGTTTGAGTAGTACCGACTCCATGGGTAATACTGTGTTCTTTGCTTTAGCACATATTGTCTCATGACACACATCTTTTTCTTTAAGGAGCTCATAATCAAGGAAGGGAGAAAGAGATTTTGACAAATCCCTACTCTATTCACTCACAATGTGCTGAATGTCTTAATAGAGGTGGGAATAGGATCCTACAGAAATTTAGATGAGTCAATGATTGATTATGCCATTCATTCATTCATTCATTCATTCAAGAACTGCTTGAACACTTGCTGTGTGCCAGGTACTCTCCTGCATGTTGGGGAAATGTAAACAAACCCACAGGAAAAATGTTTCTTTTTATGAAGTTTATCTTCTAGTGTGGAATGACCTGTAATAAACAACTTTTAAAGATTTATCATTCCAGATAGTGATAAATGCTGTGAGGCAATAAACAGCGTAATGTGACAGTGCCTGGGGAGGGGGAAGTATGAGCTATGTTTGGTGGCTTGATCAAGAGAGGCCCCTTTGATGAACTGAGACCTAAGTGATGAGGAAACAATCACAGAAAGACCTGATCTGTGAGAATTGGGAGAAGAGGATTATGGGAGGGAGGACAGCAAATGGAAAGCTCCATGGAGTGGATAAGCCTGACCTCTTCCTGGTGTAGCAGGAGCTCAGGTGAGTGTGGTAAGGGAGGAAGGTATTGGGACAGCAGGAGTTGGCTATGTAGGGCTGTGCAGGCCATGATCAATGCTAGACTGAATTTTACTCAGAGCGCAACTGTAGTAATATGTATGGGTATACATTGAAAACAATGAATTCTAGTTATTGTGTGAAGACTAAACTAGACTGCAGAGGATAAGGCTGTAAGAGGAAGACCAGGCAGGAGGCCCCTGCAGTCACGTGAGTAAGTGATGATGGTGACTCACATGGAGAAAGGCTGATGAATTGGGATATACAACATTTGGGGGAGTAGGATCAAAGCACCTGGTGAAGATCTTTTATAGGAGGTTATGGGGTGAGGAGATGGACTTTGAAGAATGAACAAGAATTCACTAGGCAGATATTGAACATTCTAGGTGTAGTAGACCAAAAGTGTAGAGTTGTTTGTATATATTGGAGGCAAAGGTTGATTCCAGGCATACTTCTGAAAGGACTAAGGCAGAGAGAGATGGGGGGGGGGGGGGGGGGGGGGGGGCGGAGCAGAGAGCAGAGCAAAGAGTGAAAGAGAGAGATCTATGGTACATAGCTCTCACAGGAATGCATTAATGTTTGGTAACATGTATGATAACATTCCTGATTTCTGAGCAAGGCTCTCCAAATCCCTTTACTAAGCTCTGTGTTACAAAGGTCTAATCAATCACCTGGTAGAGAAGAAAGGCCACACTCTCTCTTTTTCCTAGTAGTTCAGACTTTGGTCCCGGATCTGCTCCCACATGCTTACTCTTAGAGAAGAGACTATTTTGGTCTTCTGAGTAGTTAGTATGTTTTCAGCCCTAAACTCTGTGTTGCCCCAGAAACCATCCAATCCAAGCAAGAAAATAAATGTGAATATCACTAACTCAGCAGCCTGGCACTGCAGATGACCCCATTACGTCAATCACCATCAGCAGGTCACTGTAACTGGCAGGCTGTCATCCTCCTGGAGATTAATTGCTGAAGACCTGTTGTATGTATTAATAGATCATTTATTCAGATTGATCTCTCACCCATTGATCTTCAATCCCTGCACATGGCCAGGTAGCTATCATTCTTGTGATTTGACTTCTGGGGCAAATCTTTACTCTAAAAGACCCTCCTGGGATTTCTCAGCATGCAGATTCCAAGTCCACAAACCACAGCTGCAGTCAATCTTTTCCCATCTCTAGAGAGCCTAAGTACATGGCTGCTTCCTACCCTCCCTCAATTTGATTTTTGATGTCTTCAGTTCCAAATCTGCAATCAAAGCACTACTGTCAGGCTGTGATATAAATTCTTACTTGAGTAGCTTTAGCCCCTTAGAAACTTGAGCTTAATCCTCCTGCCTTTCCCATGCCAGCTGTCATCATTGGACTAGATAGAGAACCTGAGGTCACCTTTAAGTGGCTAATTCTTACCCCTCTGTTATGGGCTGAATTGTGTTCCCCTAAAACTTAAATGTTGAAGTTCTAATCCCCAATACTTCAGAATGTGACTGTATTTTGATACAGGGCTTTTAAAGAGACAATTAAGATAAAATGAGGTAATATGATGGGTGTCTTCATAAGGAAAGGAGATTAGGGCACAGATGTATACAGAGAGAATACACTAGCAGAAGGCAATCATCTATAAGCTAATGAAAGAGGCATCAGAGGAAACTAACCCTGCCAACACCTTCATCTTGAACTTAGAGCCTCCAAAGCTGTGATAAGAGATGTTTCTATTGTATGAGCCACTTAGTCGATGGCACTTTGTTATAGCAGACTGAGCTGACTAATACACCAACCTTCAGGTTTGACCTTTTCTGAGAAGATTTCCCTACTTGTAGATTAATTTAGGACATCATGCTATCTTCTTCCATCTCTCTGTCATTTTACTACCCTAACATTCTTTACCTTACATTGCAATTACTTGCTTAATTGCTCATTTTAAGGATTTGCACCTCCATAATGCCAGGGCTGTCTGTCTTGTTCACTGCTTTATTAGATAAGGAAAATAACCAACAGATATTTATTTGTAAATGACACAACTAAACCTTCAAATCACAGTGACTTAGCACAATAAAAGTGTTTCTCATTCGTAACACAGTCCCATGTAAGTCCAGGATTCAAGGACTCAAGTTTTAATCTGTGGCTACATCTTCCTCTGTTTCTCTGAAGGACTCCTGATTTAACTGGTAGATGTGGAAGAAGAAAATGATCATTGGTGGGAGGTTTCTAGGAACCAAACTTGATAGTGGATCATGTCACTTTTGCTCACCTTCCATTGGCCAGAATCCAAGTGACATAATCTCTCCTAATTGCAAAGGAGGTTGGTAAATATTGTGCAGTTGTGTGTTCAGGAAGCCAAGGAGAACATGGTTGTTGGTGAACTTAGCAATGTATGCTACAACCACTGCATCTCTAGCATCAATCATAGTGCCTCACTCATAGTAGGTACTTGATAAATATTTACATTACTTAACTCATTAATTTCCCCAGGCCACACACCTACCCTTTGGTTGAAGTTTATGGTCCCTGCTTCTCTATCCAGGGTCCTTTCATTAAGCAATGTTACTCATTTGTGCACAATTGGAAGATAAAACCTCCCAGTCTTTTTTTTTTGGAGTTGGAGTCTCACTCTGTCACCCAGACTGGAGTGCAGTGGCTGCTCCCGGCCACTGCAGCCTCGACCTGCTGGGCTCTGGCGATCCTTCCAAGTAGCTGGAATTACAGGCATGCGCTACCACGCCCGGCTGATTTTTTGATTTATTGTAGAGATGAGGTCTCGCTGCCCAGGCGGGTCTCGAACCCGCGGGCTCAGGCAATCCACTCACCTCAGCCTCCCAAAGGCGTGGGATTACAGGCTGAGCCACCGAGCCTGGCTAAAACCTCCCAGTCTTAAAAATCCCCTCACAAGAAACAACTCCAACCAAGGAAGTTATTTCATTTCTAGCATCTGAACAAAAACAAGCAGCTTAGTATGTGTTTTTGCCATCTTCTCCATTTATTCATCTCTATTAGACTCTAAGTTCCTGGAAAGCAACATATTAACCATCTGGGTATTTCAGCTTCAAGTCTAGTGCCTGGCACATCTTTAACTTCCTTTCTGCCAACATTTATTGAGCACTTACTATATATTGGGCTAAATACTTCCAATGCATATACCTATTAAATTGTCACATAAAGTAACAGCAATAATTTTCTGGTTTTTATATATTAAGATCTGGTGTTCAGAGACCTTGTGATAACTTGCCAAGGGTCACAGAACTAGTAAGTAATCAAAGTAGGATGCAAAGTCAAGTACTTAGACTTTCAAAACCTATTCCAAACTTCCCAATCCTGTGCATTCTCTTTAAGTTACATGGAAACTGACCATGGGCATCAGAGTTGGGTTGGCTGTTTTGTGAGCCTGGTCTTGTCCTTGATTTCAAGATTGTATATCTCTCACTTCCTTGAGAGCAGAAGATGGGCTGTCTTTGTACCCAACAGAACACCTGCCTGAAGGTCTTTAATAAATGTGTGTCTCTGTTCTCTACAAGGTTCATGAACCAAGACTTAAGGGAGAAAAGGAGTGATCAACCTGCCTCTACTGGTCAGTGTAGCTTTCACCCAAGCACCCACTCACATACTATCCTCACCTCCTGCCCAGCTACTCTGCCCAGAACTCTGCTTGAGCATCCTTAGGGAGTGAAGGACATGTCTCCTCTCTGAGATTGATAGTAGTAGGAGAGAGGAGTCAGAGATTTCTTTTTTTTTTTTTAATATATCAATATTTTTTATTTTGATATTGTGGGGTACAGTTAAGGGTTAGGTATACAAATATGCTTCTTTCAGGCACCCTTGTTGATAAGGGCTGTCTCCCCATCCCCAGACATTGACTACTGTTAATCCCACCTCAGTATTATTGATTCTAGTCACTCAGTATTATTGATTCTAGTTCCATCCAGGTTGCTGCAAAGTTCATGATTTTGTTTTTTTATGAATGCGTAGTATTCCATCATGTATATGTACCACATTTTAAAAATCCAGTCCTCTTTTGATGGACAGTATGGTTGATTCCAGGTTCTTGCTATTGTGAACAATGCTGCGATAAACATACGTGTGCAGGTATCTTTTTGATAGAGTGATTTGAATTCTTCAGGGTATATTCTCAGTAGGGGGATTGCAGAGTCATATGGGAGGTTGATATTTAGAGTTTGTAGGAATCGCCACACTGTTTTCCACAGAGGTTTGCACTCCCACCAACAGTGTAGGAGTGTTTCTTTTTCAAAACACCCTCTCCAACAACTGTTATATTTGAGTTATTGATAATTGCCATTCTGACTGGAGTTAGGTGGTATCTCAGTGTGGTTTTGATTTGCATCTTTTTGATGATTAGTGAGTTTGAATATTTCTTCATGTGTCTGTTGGCTGCTCAGATGTCTTCCTTTGAGAAGTGTCTGTTCATATCTTTTGCCCATTTTATAATGGGGTTGTTTGTTTTTTTCTTTTCAGCATGTTTGAGTTCCTTGTAGATCAAAGATGTTAAGCCTTTGTTAGACCTGGAGTTGGCAAATACTTTTTCCCAGTCTGTGAGGTGTCTCCCTGCTCTCTTGATGGCTTCTTTGGCTTTGCAGAAGCTTGTCAGTTTAATGAGGTCCCACTTGTCTATCTTATCTCTTATAGCCTGAGGGTTTCAGTTTTTGTTCAGGAATTGGATGCCAGTTCCAATTTCCATAAGGGTGCGTCCTGCATTTTCTAAGGTACTTATGGTTTGAGGTTTTACATTTAGGTCTCTGATCCATTTAGAGTTAATTTTTGTGTATGGGTACAGATAGAGGTCTTGTTTGAGTTTTCTGCATGTGGTCAGCCAGTTTTCCCAGCACCATTTACTGAACAGGTCTCCTCTCCCCAGTGGTAGGTGGTGGAGGCTTTGTTGAAGATGAGTTGTTTGAGAAATTGAGGTTTAGCTTCTGGAATCTCAGTTCTATTCCATTGGTCTATATGCCTGTTTTTGTACTAATACCAAGCTGTTTTGATTATTGTAGCTTTATAATAAAGTTTGAAGTCTAGTAATGTGATACCGCCTGCTGTGTTTTTTTTGCTGAGGATTGTTCTGGCTATTCTTGGTCGTTTGTGTTTCCATATGAATTCCTGTATTGTTTTTTCTAGGTTTGAGAAGAATGTTGCTGGTAATTTGATGGGTATTGCATTAAATCTGTAGATTGCCTTAGGTAGGATGGACATCTTCACAATGTTGATTCTTCCAATCCATGAGCATGGGATATTTTTCCACTTGTTTGTGTCATCTTTGATTTCTTTGAGCAGTGTTTTGTAGTTTTCATTGTAAAGGTCTTTCACATTTCTGGTTAGGAAGAAGCCAAGGTATTTCATTTTTTTGTGGCTATTGTGAATGGAATTGTGCTTTTTATTTGGGTTTCTGTTTGTTTATTATCAGTGTAAAGAAATGCGATTGTCTTTTGTACATTTATTTTATATCCTGAGACTTTGCCAAAGTCCTTTATCAGTGTAAGGAGGTTTTTGACAGATTCTCTTGGGTTTTCAAGGTACATGATCATGTCATCTGCAAAGAGAGATAACTTGACTTCCTCTTTTCCTATTTGGATGCCACTGATTGCCTTATCTTCTCTGATTGCTCTAGCCAGGACTTCCAATACTGCATTGAACAGGAGGGGTGAGAGTGGGGATCCTTGTCTTGTTCCCATTTTCAGGGGAAATGGTTCCAATTTTTGTTCATTTAGGAGTATGCTGGCTGTGGGTTTCTCACAGATGGCTTTTAGTATTTTGAGTTATGTTCCCCGTATGCCTAGATGTTTGGGGGTTTTTATCAAGAAGGGGTGCTGGATTTTATCAAAAGCCTTTTCTGCATCTAATGATATAATCATGTGGTTTTTGTTTTGACATCTGTTGATGTATTTACTTACATTTATAGTTTTATGAATGTTGAACCAGCTTTACATCCCAGGGATGAAGCCTACTTGGTCATGATGGACGATTTTTGAGATGTGTTGTTGAATCCGGTTTGCTAGGATCTTGCTGAGGATTTTAGCATCTGTGTTCATCAAAGATATTGGCCTGTAGTTCTCTTTCTTTGTTGGGTCTTTACCTGGCTTGGGTATCAATGTGATGTTAGCTTCGTAAAATGATTTGGGGAGAATTCCATCTTTCTCAATCGCCTGGAATACCTTCAGTAGGATTGGTATCAGCTCCTCCTTAAATGTCTTGTAGAATTCTTCTGGAAAGCCATCTGGACCATGGCTGTTTTTGTAGGTAGCTTTTTTTATTATGTAGTCAATTTCCTTGATTGTTATTGGTCTATATAGGGTCTCAATTTCTTCTTGTTTCAACCTAGCCAGGTTGTGTGATGTCAGAAAGTCCTCCATTTCCTTAAGGTTTTCAAGTTTGTTTCCATACAAGTGTACATAGTAGTCTCTAATTATCTTTTATATTTCTTCAGGGTCAGATGTGACTTCATATTTTGTGTTTCTGATTGTGTTTATTTGGGTTTTTTCTCTCTTTTTCTTGGTCAGTCTACCTAGGGGACCATCAAACTTGTTTATCCTTTTGAAGAACCAGCTTTTTGTTTCATTGATTTTTTTGTATTATCTTTTTGTCTTCTATGTCCTTGATTTGGGCTTTTATTTTGGTGATCTGGATTCTTCTGCTGAAATTAGGGTTTTGGTGGTCTTGTTTTTCCAGCTTTCTTAGGTGGCTTGTTAGGCTATTAATTTGTGATCCTTCCATTTTCTTCATTTGGGTTTGTAGGGATATAAATTCCCCTCTTACTACAGCTTTCATGGCGTCCCAGAAATTTTGGTAAGATGTTTTTTCATTTTCATTTGTTTCCAGGTACCTTTTAATCTCTGTTTCGATTTCTTTGTTGACCCAGGAGTTGTTTAGCATCATGCTGTTTAGTGTCCATGTCTTTGTGGGTTTTGGGGGGAACTTGCTGGTGTTAATGTTTATTTTTATTCCACTGTGGTCCAAGAAGGTACATGGTAAAATTTCAGTCCCCTTAAATTTGCTTATATTTGATTTATGGCCAAGTATGTGGTCGATCTTAGAGTACGTTCCTTGTGGTGATGAGTAGAATGTATATTCTGTGGTCTTTGAATGGAGTGTTCTGTAGGTATCAATTAAGTCCATTTGGTCAAGAGTCACATTGAGGTTTCGGATCTCATTGCTGATTTTTTTGTCTTGATCTGTCTAGGGTTGTGAGTGGGGTATTGAAGTCCCCAGCTATGATGGTGTTGGAGTTGATATCATTTTTTAATTTACCTAGAAGCTGCTTTATGAAAGTTGGTGCTCCTATGTTGGGTGCATATATGTTTAGGATGGATATTTCTTGTTGATGGATTGAACCTTTTATCATTATGTAGTGGCCTTCTGTATCTTTTTTGATTTTTGATAGCTTAAAGGGTATTTTGTCTGAGATTAAGATCCCAACTCCTCTTTTCTTTTGTGTTCTTTTCACCTGAAAATTTGTTTCCCATCCTCTTACTTTGAGTCTGTGAGTGTCCTTTCTAGTGAGGTGAGTCTCTTGAGGCAATAAATTGTTACCTGGTGATATTTTATCCATTTTGCCATTTTATGTCTTTTCAGTGGCGCATATAGTCTGTTCACATTCAAGCTTATTATGGAAATGTGAGAGTTGATCCCTATTATAATGTTCTTACAGAGTTGTTGTTCTTTCCGTTTGTGTGTTGTCTTTCTTTTGGCTCTGGAGTTGGTTTATGTGTATTTTTAATCTTTTGCCTGTACTCTTGTGAAGAACGTTGTTGTTCTATTTTCCTTTTCTCCTGTGTTCAATACTTTCTTTTTTTTTCATAATCAATATTATGATTATGGTTTTGTGGGGTACAGTTAAGGGTTAGGTGTACAATTACGTTTCATTAGGCACCCTGTTGATAAGAGGTGTTTCCCCATCCCCCGGCAGGTTTTTGCTACTGTTAATCCTATCTCCCTCCCCCCCATAATTTCCCAGTACCGTCAGTCATTTTCTTATAGTATTACATTGGATGTTCAAGGTCCATTATATGAGTGAGAACATGTGATACTTGGATCTTTGTTTCTGTGAGAGGTCACTCAGTATTATAGACTCTAGTTCCATCCAGTTTGCTGCAAAATTCATGATTTTGTTCTTTTTTGTGGCTGTGTAGTATTCCATCATGTATATGTACCATATTTTTTAAATCCAGTCCTCTTTTGATGGGCAGCATGGTTGTTTCCAGGTTCTTGCTATTGTGAACAACGCCGCAATAAACATACGTGTGCAGGTATCTTTTTTATAGTGTGATTTGAGTTCTTCTGGGTATATTTCTAGTAGGGGGATTGCAGGGTCATATGGGAGGTTGATATTTAGAGCTTTTGGGAATTGCCACACTGCTTTCCACAGAGGTTGCACTAGTTTACACTCCCACCAACAGTGTAGAGGTGTTCCCTTTTCGCCACACCCTCTCCAGCAGCTGTTATTTTTTGAGTTGTTGATGATTGACATTCTAACTGGAGTTAGGTGGTATCTCAGTGTGGTTTTGATTTGCATCTCCCTG
>NW_007066682.1:396901-471287 GCF_000164805.1 Carlito syrichta | reverse complement strand
TATAGTAAAATTTGAAGTCTGGTAATGTGATATCACCTGCTTTGTTTTTTTTTTTTGCTGAGGATTGTTCTGGCTATTCTTGGACGTTTGTGTTTCCATATGAATTCCTGTGTTGTCTTTTCTAGGTCTGAGAAGAATGTTGCTGGTAATTTGATGGGTATTGCATTGAATTTGTAGATTGCCTTAGGTAAGATGGACATCTTCACAATGTTGATTATTCCAATCCATGAGCATGGGATATTTTTCCATTTGTTTGTGTCAATTTTGATTTCTTTGAGCAGTGTTTTGTAATTTTCATTGTAAAGGTCTTTCGTGTCTCTGGTTAGGAAGATGCCAAGGTATTTCATTTTTTTTGTGGCTATTGTGAATGGAATTGTGTTTTCTATTTGGGTTTCTGTTTGTTTATTGTTGGTGTAGAGAAATGCAATTGTCTTTTGTACATTTATTTTGTATCCTGAGACTTTGTCAAAGGCCTTTATCAGTGTAAGGAGGTTTTTGACAGATTCTCTTGGGTTTTCAAGTTACACAATCATATCATCTCTAAAGAGAGATAACTTGACTTCCTCTTTTCCTATTTGGATACCCCTGATTGCCTCCTCTTCTCTGATTGCTCAAGCCAGGACTTCCAATACTATGTTGAACAGGAGGGGTGAGAGTGGGCATCCTTGTCTTGTTCCCGTTTTCAGGGGAAATGGTTCCAATTTTTGTCCATTTAGGAGTATGCTGGCTGTGGGTTTCTCGTAGATGGCTTTTAGTATTTTGAGGTATGTTCCCCGTATGCCTAGATGTTCAAGGGTTTTTATCAAGAAGGGGTGCTGGATTTTATCAAAAGCTTTTTCTGCATCTAATGATATAATCATGTGGTTTTTGTTCTGACATCTTTGATGTATTTAATTACATTTATGGTTTTACGAATGTTGAACCAGCCTTGCATCCCAGGAATGAAGCCTACTTGGTCATGATGGACGATTTTTGAGATGTATTGCTGAATTTGGTTTGCTAGGATCTTGTTGAGAATTTTAGCATCTATGTTCATCAAAGTTATTGGCCTGTAGTTCTCTTTCTTTGTTGGATCTTTACCTGGCTTAGGTATCAATGTGATGTTGGCTTCGTAAAATGATTTGGGGAGAGTTCCATCTTTTTCAATAGCCTGGAATACCTTCAGTAGGATTGGTATCAGCTCCTCCTTAAATGTCTTGTAGAATTCTGCTGGAAAGCCATCTAGATCAGGGTTTTTTTTGTAGGAAGTTTTCTTATTACATAGTCAATTTCCTTGATTGTTATTGGTCTATTTAGGGTCTCAATTTCTTCTTGTTCCAATCTAGGTAGGTTGTGTGATGTCAGAAAGTCCTCCATTTCCTTAAGGTTTTCAAGTTTGTTTCCATACAAGTGTACATAGTAGTCTCTAATGATCTTTTGTATTTCTTCAGGGTCAGATGTGACTTCATCTTTTGTGTTTCTGATTGTACTTATTTGGTTTTTTTCTCATTTTTTCTTGGTCAGTCTAGCTAGGGTTCCATTGATCTTGTTTATCCTTTTGAAGAACCAGCTTTTTGTTTCATTGATTTTTTTGTATTATCTTTTTGTCTTCTGTGTCCTTGATTTGGGCTTTTATTTTGGCGATCTGGATTCCTCTGCTGAAATTAGTGTTTTGGTGGTCTTGCTTTTCCAGCTTCTTTAGGTTGCTTGTTAGGTTGTTAATTTGTGTTCCTTCCATTTTCTTCATGTGTGTTTGTAGGGATATAAATTCCCCTCTTACTACAGCTTTCAAGGCATCCCAGAGATTTTGGTAAGATGTTTCTTCATTTTCATTTGTTTCCAGGTATCTTTTGATTTCTGTTTTGATTTCATCATTCACCCAGGAGTTGTTTATCATCATGCTGTTTAGTGTCCATGTCTTTGTGGGTTTTGGGGGGACTTTGTTGGTGTCAATGTTTATTTTTTTCCACTGTAGTCTGAGAAGGTGCATGGTAGAATTTCAGTCCCTTTAAATTTGCTTATTGTTGATTTACGTGGTCGATCTTAGAATACCTTCCATGCGGTGATGAGTAGAATGTATATTCTGTGGTCTTTGGATGGAGTGTTCTGTAGGTATCAATTAAGTCCATTTGGTCCAAAGTCACATTGAGGCTCTGGATCTCCATGCTGATTTTTTGTCCTGATGATCTGTCTAGGGTTGTGAGTGGGGTATTAAAGTCCCCAGTTATGATGGTGTTAGAGTCAATATCTTTCTTTAGTTTTCCTAGAAGTTGCTTTATGAAAGTTGCTGCTCCTATGTTGGGTGCATATATGTTTAGGATAGATATTTCTTGTTGATGGATTGAACCTTTTATCATTATGTAGTGGCCTTCTGTATCTTTTTTGATTTTTAATAGCTTTAAGGGTATTTTGTCTGAAATTAAGATTGCTACTCCTCCTTTCGTTTGTATTCCGTTTGCCTGAAAGTTTGTTTCCCATCCTCTTTTTTTGAGTCTGTGGGTGTCCTTTCTAGTGAGGTGAGTCTCTTGAAGGCAATAGATTGTTGCCTGATGATATTTTATCCATTTTGCCATTCTATGTCTTTTCAGTGGTGCATTTAGTCCATTCACATTTAGGCTAATAATTGAAATTCAAGAGTCGATCCCTGTCATAAGGT
Organism: Carlito syrichta; assembly: GCF_000164805.1. Classification (NCBI taxonomy): domain Eukaryota; kingdom Metazoa; phylum Chordata; class Mammalia; order Primates; family Tarsiidae; genus Carlito; species Carlito syrichta. The sequence continues at coordinate 468,652 of NW_007066682.1, read as the reverse complement.
CCTTACAGAGTTGTTCCTGTTTGTTTGTTGTCTTTCTTTGGGTTCTGGAGTTGGCTCATGTGTGTTTTTAATCTTTTGCCTGTACTCTTGTGATGAATGTTGTTGTTCTTTTTTCTTTTTCTTCTGTGTTCAGTACTTTCTTAAGTGTTTCTTGTAGAGGTGATCTGGTGGCAGCGTAGGTTCTTAGGGATTGGATATCTGGGAAAGATTTCAATTCTCCCTCACTAATGAAGCTTAGTTTGGTTGGGTAGGTTATTCTTGGTTGAAATTGTTTATCTTTTAGAACTTTGAAGATAGGACTCCAGCTCTCCTAGCCTGAAGGGTTTCTGTGGATAAATCTGCTGCTATTCTAATTGGTCTTCCCTGGTAGTCTGGCCTTTTTCTTTTGCTGCCGTTAGGATTTTTTATTTTATAGCTACTTTGTTTAGGTGAATTATTATGTGTCTGGGAGTTGTTCTTCTCATTTGTTGTCATGCAGGGGTTCTCTGAATCTCTTGTGTTTGAATTTTTTCATCCTAGATGAGAAGAGGGAAATTTTCTTGAATGATTTCATGAAATGTTTGTTCCACTGTGGCTTCTGTTTCTCTCTCTGCCTCAGGAAGCCCAATTACTCTTAGGTTTGGTCTCTTGAAGTGATCATTCATCTTTTGCAGGTTTTGCTCTATCTTTTTGAGCTTCTTTTCTATGCTTTTGTCAGTTTGGGTTAGTTCTGTGTTTTGGTCTTCGAGCTCTGAGATTCTTTCTTCTGCTTGGCTAATTCTGCTTTCCATGCTTATTAGTCTGTTATTCATTTCCATCACAGTATTCTTTACTGTTGTCATTTTCTGACATCAGCTCCTTCCTATTTTTCTCTTGTCTCTCCTCAATTTTTTAAATTCTCTCCATTAATGTCTTGATGTCTGGGTTTGTTGCATGTGACCAGTCATTCTGGGGGCTCTTCATTGTAGTGTTCCAGAATTTGTTTTCTCAGTATCTGATCTCCCAGGGGTCTGTGTGAGACCTGTATTCTTCTTTTGGTTTTTCTTCATTTGTGCGGTTTTTCCCCCTCCCTACTTTTTCCTTCCCTCCACATCACCGTCTTCTTTAATTCTGTTATTCAGGGGTAAAGGGATTGGTTTTACTTCTGTTTGTTCAATCTCCTATTCTTTATGTATGCCCTCTTACTGTGTTCAATTTTGGAGTTGCACTGTAGGTTCGGGGTGGTCCTTTTTGCAGTTTTGAGATTTACTTAAGGGGGAGCTGTGATTCAAAATGCATCTGCAGGTCCTGGTATTCACTGACAGGTGTGTGGATAATCTGGAACCCACTTCCCACTGCCTTGGAATCTGTCTGTGCAGTGGGGCTGTAGGTTTACTCCCTGAAATAAAATGTGGTTAGCAGAAGGAAGAGAATGGAGCAGACAGTGGGTTGAAGAGGGGTTGGAGAGATAAAGGATTAAGGGGGGAAACAAACGTGTGCCAAAAAATGGAGGGAGAGACCTATACTGAAACAGATAAGAACAATAGACCACAGCTACTGATGAACCAACTCCCATACAAAAAAAAATAAAACATATAGTGATGCTAACATACAAGTTAACCAACCACCTTATTGGTGTGCTGTTCCTCTATACAAAGATATGGTTCACAGAGAGAAGAAAAGAGAAGAAAAGGAAGAGAAAAAAAATAAAAAGAAAAAAAGGAACAATACAGTAGGAATAGAATTAATTCATTAAGCTAACAGAATCAATGAAGCACACTCTGGGACTTTCCGTTTAAGTCCAATGTCCTTTCAGTTCTGATTTCTAGCTTTCTTTTCAAGCTGGTAAATTAGTTTGCAGTTAGGGTCAGTTGCCCCTGGTCTGCTGTGAAGGACAGTTCAGATCACCCTCCGTTCACCACTCTGGCCTGTGTCTTTTTCAAGCTTGTTTCTCCCGTTTCGGTGTTGTTACTTTGAATTGCCAGCAGGTGGTGCTATCTCAGCTGCTCGCCCCAGAGGGGGTGGGGCCGGACAGGAACGGGCAGAGACTGGAGATGGATGCCTGCCTCAGGGCACAGGCAGGAGACTCAGGGCGGGCAGGATGTCTCGGTCACAGGAGAGGTGGCAGCGATCCCAGCAGATCTTCCCTGAAGGGGCTTCAAGGACTGAAGTTGTGGATAGCCTCCGGCCCGGGTGGTATGATGTGCTACTGGCGGTGATGGTGGCAGTGACAGCGGTGGCGGCGGTGGCATCTGCGCTGCAGTGGCTGTCCAGGCCGCTGCGATGCCCCAGCGGTGGCAACGGCCGAGCTCCTTATGAAGAGCAGGCTGCGATGTTGGGGTCCACAGCCCCCGGGGCGAGAGCCAGAGACCCACCTCAGTTCTCCTTTGCAGAGGGTTTAACAGATCAGGTTGCCCCATCACCATCTTGCTGGAAGTCCCCTCAATACTTTCGTAAGTGTTTCTTGTAGAGGTGGTCTGGTGACAGTGTAGGTTCTTAGGGATTGAGCCAGAGATTTCTAACGAAATGTCCATCTTGAGAATAAGATAGAAGGGAAGGAAAATTTCTGGTGAGTCAAGTCCTCTCATGAAATAAGACAGATGTATTTTTCCCACCAGTCTTCTTTCTCCACTCTTTTGAGCCCAGTTGTACCACAGCATCCCAGGCCTCTATTCTTCCAGGATGTGAAGCCCAGAAGCAGCAGTGATCAGACTGTAGTTCTGTTTCAATTCCTGGGAAGCAGAGGCTGAGGCCTATCCTCTCAATTCTCTCCCAGATCCACGCCACAGGCTGCTTGGAAATGAAGAAATTCTTTTGGATGCATGTAAACTTCCCTTAGTTTATTATTTAAATTATTTTGGTAGCCCTGAAGATGACATTATACTCAGAATATTATTGCTGGGCTCTCCTGCCAAATAATTTCCTAAAAAAATGAAATAGTGTTCTTTTTTGCATGCATCTGGCACAAGTGAAGACCTCCTCCTGTGTGAGTGCTTGGCTGAATTACTTCTGCCTACTGGCTTTCCTGTCCTTACAATGAGCAAGACTGCATAGCTCAGTGGATGTGGGGATGGCAGGCTCTATCACCTTGAAGATACACATGGCTCTGTCTTCTCCCTCAGGTAGATGAGACATAACTTACATAATAAAAAATGGGGGCGATTCAGGCAACGGCTAGAGCCACAAACAGAAAGAGAATTTTCAACACCTCTAAAGAAAACCTGAATTGGTTTGTGGCTACCCGATGTATACAGAGAATTTTCTCATCATCCTCAGAAAAGTTTCCAATACTAGAAGAACTAAAGCTTTTTAGCTCAGCTCCTAAAACTGTCAGGAGCTTCTTGGAGATGGGCAAGCACAGAAGGGACAGAAGAAAGACATATTCCAGTCACCCCAAGTTCATTTCCACTTCAGGCTGAAGGCCAGGTGGCCAAGGGGAAGTTCTGTCTCTTCCAATTTGGCTTGAATTGAGGCCATCCATCCCAAGCGAGCTGCATTCCAGGCTTTTTTCCTGCTGATGTCAAAAGGCTGAATGTGGACTTCAGGATGGCTTGAGGGCTGTCTTGCCTGCTAACACTGATTTTATGATATGCTAAACATAACATTCAATAGCTATTACTTCCACTGTCAGAGAAACAACTTGAGCCATCTATCTTCCTCCTCAGACTATATTACATTTCTCCCTGCAAATGACAACGCATTATAATATCTTTTATTATAATATTACTTATTTATTGCCAAAGGTTTTCCAGCATTAATGCTGAGGGCTCTTATCCTTTATCTGCGTTTTGGTTTGTTTGTTATGAATGTCACATTTTATTTATCAAGATGGGCTCCTTTCAGAATTTGTGGAGCTGAACTCTTCTGATTTACTTCTTATGCAAACCTGGGCTTTTATCTCATTAGATTTCTCAGCACGTAATGAGGACAGGATGGACAAGATGTTCTGATTTTTTGCTTTGTCAAAGGGGAAGGACTAGGATTTGGTATTATGGTGCTTGAGACTTAGAAGTGAGCTCCTGGGGTCATCTGTGGATCCTTTGGGAGGACTTTAGGCAGGACTTTAACTATGACATTCCCATTTCAGCAGGAATTCTTCAGAAAGGGCGCCCATAATTTTTCTTGGTAACTTGTTCCATAGTTTAGCAACCTTCCTTCTGAGCTCTTCCTTCCCCCTGCCAAATTAAACCTATTTATTGACGTTCAGCCAAGAATATGATATTCTGCTGAGATATTATTTCTCTAAGAAGGGAACTGAAAAACTCAAGGTAGAAAATCTTTTAAATTGTATACACACTTGGAGGCAGTTATTTTGTTTTATAAAAAACAAAAAACACACCTAAAATCATGCTTCCTGGAAGAATGGCTCCTCTAGTTCTCTTAAGTGGCTGTGTATACATCATTAATGACTAGACAAAAAAGCTCCCCCCCCCCCAGTTAGGAGTAGGTAGATATGCAGACAGAGAGGAAAAATTAAAGTACCAACAAACTAATGTTTGCTGAAAGTTTGTTGGAATTGCTGATAGGGTCCTTGAAAAAAGCAGATATGCCTTTACATTGATATAAAAACCTCAATCCACATTTTACCCTGCCAGAAAGAAACAGGATTTAATTGTACTCGAGTGTGAAACTTTGCCCTTCATTTCACTAGAAATTTCTCTAGCACCTTAAGTCCAGTGGAGCCTGAGCCCCTGGTCAAGTCTGGTCTTGAACAAGGGAATAAGTGAGGGACACAGGAGTTGTTGTTTACTCTCTTGATTGATACTGCTTTTCCACTGTTAAGTGACCTCATCATATCCCATCTTCCCCCACCCCCCTGCCCCTGCACCCAATACCAAAATAATGGGGACTTTTTGTATCCTGTTTTGTATTCTCAAACTTGCTAGATGACACCTGGGGGGCTAATGGCTACTCAAAGCCTGCGGCATTACTCCTTCCCAAGCTGGTTTACATTTTAATAACAGACTATTGGAAAGCAGCATTATTATTCAAAGAATGTTATTATCATGGTGGAAATTCAGCTGTCATAGAGAACTGATGAAGGAGATGTTTTGGACTAGGAAGCAAAGGGGACTCTTAGGACAGGACTTCAAATCACTCTAGGTTAAGGGAATCAAATCGTTCTGTCCAGATCAAAATGTTCAGTTGAGCAATCCTTCCCTCTGTACTACATCCCAGGGCCCTACCTTCTGGCACTTTCAGTGCCTTCTTCTTGTACTTTCAGCTGTTTCTCCTGACACAGGTGATGAAGAGATGAAAGACTTGCCTCTGTATAGGAGAATGTGGTGGAAGGTTTATAGTTCTTGTACCCTCACTGTCCTCACAAGAGAAAACGGTGCAGTTGAAGAGTTCTGCCTGATTGTGGTGGGGGTGGTCATAGGATGGCTTGGATGATTGTGACTTCTTGGGTACTGTGGGAAACTCATATTCCAGTCTTAGAGACCTGCACCCTCTGTTGAGCCCCTGGGCTAGTAGCCAGGCACTGAGGATGTTAGCAGGCTCTGTGAATTATTCACAAGGCAGAGGGACTCTTCTCAGAGCAGTACAGGCCTGCTTACGAAATACAAAACGCAAGATTGGCAAAGTAGAAAAAAGGATGTCAAGACTATATATTTTGTTAGACTGGACTGCCTGTCCTATATCCTGCTCTTCAGTGTTGCTTTTCTCAAATTAAAAAAAACACAAAGATGGTGAGTTGAAAACAAGTGCTTTATGTTCAGATGAATAGAGTTTCCTTGAATTTCTCCCTTTCCTCATTTTCCAACAGTCCAGTTTCTTCTATTCTTTGTTCTCCTTTTGTTATCTTCAACTAGCTCTGAATCTCTTTTCTAATCTTGGAGGAATGAGAAGGGATCTAGTCATCCAGTTCTTGATAATTCCTAGGGATCTCTTACAGTGAACATGACCCCAGATATATAAACTCTTCCTCCTTGACGCTGCTATTGTCTCATTGATGGTCTGAGTTCAAGTTGTCTTGGAAAGACTGCAGTGCTGAAGACTGGCCATCACTTTAGAACAAAAACAATCATTATTTACAGGCTATGGTGCAAAAGCTTTATTTGTATTTTATGTTTGATTAACATACAGATCCATAACCCAAGCTGTCTGAAGCTATTGTGAGCTCTAAGGGATGGACAAAAAGATCCTCCTAAATGCCTTACCTTCTCAGCATCAAAGTCCACTAGGGGTATAGTCTACCTGACTCTTTTGGGTTTGCTTTTTTTTTGGACCAGATAAGTTCTTTGCCCTGTTTATTTGAGATACCTTTTGTAATAATTAATTTGACTCTTCTCCCTCCCTCCCTCTCTTTCTTCCTCGATTCACCTTTCTCTCTCTGTCTCTCCCTCACTGTCTCTCTGTCTCTGTCTCTCCTACTTTGGAAGGCTTTTTTTTTAGTGTTGTAATGGGCTTATCAGGGGGTCATGTAGTTCATGTAGTTGATGACTTCTAGGGGAATGAGGTCGACAGAGTATAGGGGATAAGATCACCAAATTAATTGTACCCTCTTAGTGTCATGGTTCTCAGCAAACCTTTGTTAGTAGCAAGGTCCAAGAAAGAAAATAAATAGAATGGTGTCTCTACTCTCCAGGTCCTGTCTGACTCCCTTTCCAAGTGTCTGCTTCCCCAAGTAACCAATTTGGATAGATTTTGGATACCTACTTCTCCTTCAGCTGCCCTAGATTCAGTTCATGCTTTCAATACTTTTTTGCCTGGATGACTGGAAAAGCCCTTGGGCTGCCTCCAACCCCTGCCTCCAGTCTTGCACATTCATAGTCCATCCTCTACAAAGTAGGCACAGCAACTCTTTTGAAATATGAATTTGCCCATTTCAGTCCCTTGCCTAAAATTCTCTTCATTTATCTCAGGATGAAATCTAAATTTTTTGCAAGCCAAAAAGAACCCTCAATGGACTGTTCTTTCTACTGTCACCTTTTACCCTCACCCACATCCCAATCGCATGCTACTTGTAGCACCCATCCCTCATCTGGTATTCTTTTTACATGTGCTATCTCCTCTCTAAAACCACCTCCTCTTATTTGGCTAGCTTCTACTTGCCATTTAGGATTCATCTCAGAGATTTCCTTCATCTTGGCACCATTCATAGCTGACTGCCATGGATCCAGAGCTAGGTGTCTGTTCTGGGGGTGCCCAGTAAACTTTGGGCTTGCTTCTGACATAGCAGTGTCTCCTTGTGTTGATGTTTTTTGTTTGCTTGCCTGTTTGCCTATAGACATTATGTTTTTGAGGCAAAAACTGTTTTTTAGTTATCTTTTTAACTTTGGTACTTGATCAATAGAATAGGAGCTTAGCAAGTATTGGGTAAATAAATGTCTGACCTATGTCAATATAGGCTAATTGTACCCACTAAGTCAATCCTTCCCCCCTTCCTCCTTCTCCTCTCCCTTCTTCCCCCCCTTTTCCCTCCTCCTTCCTTCTTTCTTCCATCCACCCCTTTCTTTCTCTCTCTCTTCCACTTTGGAAGGTTTTTTCCTTAGTACTACATATGGTACTATGCTATGCTTTTCAGGGGGTCATTTTGGGGATGAATATCACCTCTGCTGTCTCTCCTAGGTAACCCCTGTCAGCAAATTAGAGCCTTTTCACTGCCTGTTCTAGTTTTTTCGTATCACCGATCATCTCTTTCTCTCTCCCTTTCTGTATGCCTGTGTGTATCTACCTTAATATCATTTCATGGCCAAGATTGTTCTCTTTCACATTTTGTTTCAGTGGAATGGGGCAAGGTGGTGAGGATAAAGGATAGAGAAGTGGAAATAAATTTGAAGACTCTACTCACTAAGTAGAGTCTAGCAGGGCTCATTTTTTTCCTCTCTCAATTCCCCTTCCTTCTGAGGCTGGGAAATCCTCTGAATCTTTGGTAGTCTTTAGTGTTGTTCATTAAAGATTTCTCAGACATTGATAGAATTGTACTTGCCTAAATAGAAGCAGAGGGTGACTTCCAGACAGAAGCTTCTAGAGCTGAGATGTGATTCCCTACTCTCAGGAAGTGGCTGCACCGTCAGCTTGATCCCAAAGTGAGGACAATAGTGAGCAAAGCCCCCTCCACCCCTGCAAACTTATACTGCCCATGTAGTAGGGTTGAAGAATAGGACTTCATTATGTTCAGCCACCAAGATTTTCTGGTTATTGATTACCACAACATAACCTAGTCTTCCCTGACTGGTACAGAGTCACCACAATAAACTTTCTTCCTCATTGAAATCCTTCTGGTGAGGATTCCACTGGGAGAGGGAGAGGAAGCTCTACATTGTGTACATTGACACTTCTGAAGCTCCAACTTTCCTGAGCTAACCCCTGTGTGGGGGGAGGAGACATGATTCCTCATCCTTGCCTTGCCTGTTTTCATCAGACTCTACTTACCCTCATTAGGAGGGGCTTGAGTCATTGCTATGCCAGAGCGGGCATCCCTTGTTTGGTCCATGTAACATCCTTCCTCCCCTTCTTCTGCTAAGCTTGATTCCCACTTCCTTTGGGGAACTGCTCCTGCACCACCAACTTTGGATGTAGGGCATGTTTCCTGCTGCATGGAGAAAGTCCATCTGCAGTGGATGGGAGCACTGTCAATGTACACAGCTTCAGACAAGTGCTATGGAGAGAGAGAGAAACCTGCCTGTTTTCTGAGCTAATAAATCTCTTCTGGTTATTAAACTAATCTACGTTGTTTATCTGACAGTTTTAATAGAAATAATTCTTACTAATTCACCCAGCAATGTTAAATCTTTTTCTGAGTGCTCCTGGTTCCCCATATTCCTTCCCTCCATGCTATGGTGGCAAATATAAAAGTGACCCTATAATCCTTGGCCATAATCTTCCTGGTAAACAGTCCCTCAGCCCTGGGAACCTCATCAGAGCTGTGCAACCATTAACATCTCTTAAGCAGAGGTCAGATACAGACCCAATTCCACTTCCTGAAGACGGCTGGCACCAAAGTTAGTAGAAGGCCTCTGAGCAGATAAAATGCAATTCATAAAACTCAGATTCAATCTCATGAATATTACTCTAAGGATCATCTATTCAAGAAAACCTCAATGTTAATTCCCTTTCATTGTACATATGATTATAATGCTTTCTCAATTTTCTTTTACCTTAGAATAGAAGTAGTAAATTAGAAAGGGTGAGGGAAGGGGTGCCTTTTGTATTATTGGCAGGCAGTGACATTTGATAGTTGATCTAAGAGGAATCCAAAAAGTTACAAATGACAAGCAAAATGCCTCAAGGTTGGGTCCAAAAGATGTTATGAAAAACAGCATTTTACACAACAGAGTATATCATTATACATTATGGCTTTTATAGCTTTGTACACAAGCAGATCATACCAATGATGACCCTAAGTCAATATAATGCTAAATTATGTTTAAAATCCTTGGTTTATTAAGGCAGGAGGCTGTTTAATTCCTTCCAAAAAATACTGATATTAATTATTTCAAATGTTTGACATTAAAAGAGTTAAATCCCCATTTTTCTAGCAAATTTATTTATGCAGAACAGTTCTTTCTCTGACAGTGCTGCGTACATGAGGTAAACTGTATTGTTTATCAATATAAATAATTTATAGTATGGACATATTTATTTTGTCTGTGTGCACACTTTTTAGTATGAGATAATGTTTGTGACAGCATTTTGCAAACAGTAAAACACAACATAAAAGTTCTTTATCATCATGCTCCCTGCAAGTCCTGAATGACATTGACATCCATTGGTTTCTTCTGTCCTAGGAATCGTTGGATGAGCCACTCTCAAAGCTTGGTGTACGTGAAGTTCTTCTGGGACACTTACTAAAAGTGCAGATTCCTAGGTAAGGTATCATTCTCATATATGCTGATTTCATGAATCTGGGATGGAATCCAGAATTCTGAATTTTAAATTAGGACTCCCCTGTCTCAAGTGAGTCTAACCCTAGAGCTCCCAGCTCCCCTGAGATGGCTCCCTTTTTTCACACTGGGTCTGATAAGAAATCTTCCCTCCTGTACTGTGTCTGGAGCCAGAACCCAGACCTGAGCCATTGAACAGAGGCTGGAAGTCATAAAATAAAATAAGATCTAGTTGAGGTGATTTAAATAAGTTGGAGGAAAAAAAAGACTTCCTAAGTCAAGTTTTAGATGGTGGTATAATTAGAATTATTATCTATTATTTATGTGGCAGATGATGTTCATGAAGTGCTTGATGACTCTGTGTTAATAGACAGTGGTTCTGAAGGGGAAGGTGACATTGGTCTGTCCTTTTTCTCTCCTGCCTCCCTCCCGCTGTTTCTATGCTTCTACAGAGCCCAGTTAGTTCTAATGGCACTTTTGGTTGGGCATCTGGTAGGAGTGTGTGATGGAAAAGTGAAGTTCAAAATTAGGAGTCTTTTATTTCAAAGCCAGCGACCATCCTTCTGTAGTGTGCCAGTTTTTTGATAATACCCGTGGGTGCTGTGGCTATTTCTTGGCCACCTTCTATATGTCGGACATTTGTCATATATGGTGACCTCATTAAATTTTCCTAACAGCCTTGCAAGTAGATTTTATCTCTTTAAAGATGAGGAAACTCAGATTCAGAAAGGTTAAATGACCAGCCTATGGTAACTCAGCCAACAGATAGTGGGAACTGGTGATCCTGAGTCCAACACACAGCGTCTTTCCACTACTTGTCCCTAAGAGCCTTCAAAAAAGCATGCCAGTGCTCTTTTTTCTTTGTAGCTCATCTAGGGTCTTGTTAGTGCTTTGTCCTCACTATAGTCAACAGTGATCCTTGCCCTCTCTTGCCTGATTTATTTAGTCTTCTCTGGTTTCTTCCAGTGTCAAGGCCTGGACTACTCATTAAAAGGGCACTTATGGTAGACCAGGGATCAGTCTTAACCTGAAATTCCTCTGGGACACTTGTTAAAAGTGCAGATTCCCAGGTAAGGTATCATTCTCATATACACTGATTTCATGAATCTGGAATAGAATCCAGAAATCTGAATTTTAAATTAGGACTCCTCTGTCTCAAGTGAGTCTAACCCTAGAGCCACTGAAGGTTTCTGAGAACAAAAATCACTTGGTCCATGTCATCCACGTCACTGTTGCCTTTGCTGTGACAAATTATTTTTTTTCCTTTACCTAGATATAGCCCTTCAAAAAGTCAAGACCTATTATGTGAGGTTGGTAAGTCCCAGGAGAAAGCAAAAACAGAAAGTTAAGCATACTCTGTCAAAACAAGGGGCAACTGGGCTTGAAAAACCTCTACTCTTCAGGGGCAGTGATATGCTGGTTTAGTGTAATGAAAGTCCTCGTGCCTAGTGTCCTCTAACAATCTGACTTTAATGGGGTTACTATAGCTGGGGTAAAGCATTTTATATGGAACCAGGTTTACATTATCCTACTCTTTAGAGATCTTGCTTGCAATGCTGTTCAAATCCTTTAATCCATAAATAGGATTCCAGACAGCACTGGGCTGCCTTCCAAAACTGTAATCTTCCAGTATATGAATTATTACCAAAAGATTAGGGTGTTTCTAGTAATAACATTTCAAATAAATCAGCTTTCATGGAGGAACAACAAACTAATATTGGAAATAACAATATAAAGACATTTATATAGCCACTTGCTAGAATAACTTCCCTAACCAGGGGCTTCTTTTCTCATTTACATTCATTCTGTTCGAAAAGTCTTTTTTCATTTATCATCAGCTGCTAGCTTTAACCCTAAAACATGCCACATGCTCCCTTGTCCTGGGAATCTTTGAAGCCTTTGAAATCACCAGTTCTGTTTGCCTAGGGATGGTCAGAGATGTTGACTCTTGTTCCCAGAAGCTCCAGACCTCTTGGGACTTTCTCTTTGGCTTTGAGGAAGTGTGCAGCAGGAAGATATAAGTAAATTTCAGGTTAGAAAGTACTCTTTTGGGGCTTCATATTAAAGATCACAAATGAGATTGTGGAGTAGAAGAAAGGGTTCCTTGCGTGCCTTAGAGACTGAATCCTTTATGGTTGCACAGAGATCTGCTGGTGGTTAAGATTTACTCTGCATATATGCACCACAGTGATGACCTCCAGGCTGTGGAATAGAAGTTAAGAGCACTTGCTTTATGCCCTGAAGAATTCTGGTTTCATCACTCACTAGTCTTAGGAATGTTGGACAAATTCCTTCTCACTTTTGTTCCTCTATTTTCTCACTGATAAAAGAAGGGTACTTACTACCCTATGGGATTATTGAGATTAAATGAGGTACCAGTGGTAAAGTAGGGACTCTATAAATCTGAGTTATTTCTCTCCTTTTTGTTGTTCTTTTAAGTCATTTAAGTTCATGGTGAGGTGGCTGATAGAAAGTAAGGGGGTTCCCTTTTTTAGCCACGAATAGTTTATTTGAGAAATGCTTCCAGGCTAGAAGCAAAGATACTTGTTCAACACCCATTTCTGTGGCTAACCTGCTATGACCTTGAGTGTGACCTTCTGTGGCTAACCTGCTGTGATCTTGAGTCATACTTTCAGATCTCCATTTCATCTTCTATTAGAAGAAATGTGTCTGGCTCCTCTCCCCCTTGTAGGGTGAGAAGGCAGTAAAGCCAATATACTTATATGAGCTCACATTTTAAGGAGACATTTCATAGTCATAGAATTTTAATGTTAGAAGAGGTTATCTAGGAAGGGAAGAAATTAACATTTATCAAAAGTACTCACCATGCTCAAGTGCTTTATGTGCTTTGCCACATTTAATCTTAATAATCTCATGGGGGAGGTGAAATTATACCCAATTTACAGAAGTGGAAGCTGAGGCTCAGAGAGTTACTTTTAGTTAATTTATTCCAGGCCCATAGCTAAAATATGGCAGAGGCAGAACCCAAATCTAAATTCATAGAACTCCAAAGTTTTTCTATTGCATTGTGTTTTTATCCTCCATAATTCTCATTTTACAGGTGGCCCACAGAACTAGTACTTAAAAGATATTAAATTATTAATCCCTGGACTTAGCTTATTAGTGAAAAATTCAAGACTAGAACTCAAGTCTCCTGATTTCTCCTCTTGAGCAACCCTTCTCCCCAGGAAATTGGTATAAATTACCTAACCTAGCTCTCTGTCTTGTATTATTATTTCAAAGATGCTCTGTTTTCATTTGTGATGGATTTTCAACAGACAGGGGCTTCTGACATTTTAGTTCTAAGACTCTCTTATATAAAAGAGTGGGGATGGTTGATTTCTTTGGTTCCTTCTAGCTCAAAAATTCTATTATTCCTATGACCCTCCATTCCCTATATAGTAGTTAATGATCTGTAAAGAAACACTTAAATGCACAGGTTTACTACCTTCTCATTCTGCAAGCTAGAGGGAAGCCAGCTATTACTTTTCTTCTTCAAAAGGGAGATCTGAGACCCACATTGCTTGAGTAACTAACTCAAGGACATAGCTGATCAGTGGCTAAGCCAGGCCTGGAATGCTCGAAGGAGATTGTATTTTGTTCATCTTTTAACCTGAACCCTTAGCAGAGGGGTTGGGACATGGTATGTGTTTGTTTGTGGTAGAATAAGTATACTCATGCATTAATGAGCCATGAGTGGAGTTGAACCCAGCCTTCCTAATTCCCAGTGTAGGCTTCTGTAGCTACTCTATTTCCCCCCAGACTTTTGTAATGAGGGAAGTTTGCCTGTTTGCTAAGTGTTTCATATACTGGGCTTTCTTAAAACAAAGAAGACCCATATAGTACATTTCAAAAGGAGGAGGTCTTATTTGTTATTTGCAGATCACTGGGGTTGCAGGTCTGAATTCAGACCTGGGAGGATGGATGAGCGAATTTGCACACACCACTCCAATCGACTCCTACTCTTTAAATTTAAGACAGCATTATTATTTTATTAATGGGATGGGAGAGGGGATGCCTGGAGAAGGGATGTTTGTGAAATGTCTCCTCAGATTAAAGGAGCTTTGAAATGGAAAGCATTAGCCCTCTGATTAACTGAGCCCGCACTTTACATTTTGGACTTTTAAATAAAAAGGAAAAGAAAAGAAAAAACACCACTGTGTTTTTGGAAGCTTGTGTCATTTTTTTTTTCTTCTCTTTCCAGCCCTCTGCTTAGCTGCCCCAAAAGGCAAGCAGTGATGAATGGGACATACTACAAAGGGGAGCCAGCAGGCACTCATGGGCCCGGTGCTGTTTCTGTCAGCGTGGCTCAAAGGAAAGGCTACACCACACAGTGTGCTCCCCCTTTTCTCCCTAAACAAATGTTGTTTTTACTGAAGTGGTGACGGTCTGATTTAATTACAGAGGAAAGAGAAAGAGCACCTCCATTCTTCTGCTCTATGGGGAAGTGACACTGGAAGGTTTGGGTGGGTTGAGAACCAGAATGCACCCGTCCTCCGGGCCCTTTTCTCAATTACTCTTTCTGCCTTGGTTTCCCCATCTGTCAAAATCAAAACAAAGCTTTCCTAGCTGTCTCAGGGGTGTGTGGAAGGGCAGCATCTACAAATTAATCTGATAGCAAAAAGCGTGGGAAAGGAGAGATAGGGGCATGAGGGGTTGTGCCGAGAGGCAGTGATGACTTCATACGTTTGTTTCTTGTCAGTATGAGAGGTGGGGCTGGGAAAATGAAAAAGGTTGAGACGTATTTTTCCTTGGGAAGTTTTTAGAGTATACCAGGTGCCACTCCTCATTTCCCCAATCATATGGCCAGATACTATTGTTTAGATGATATTTAAAATCGTGAATGCAGAGGAATAAACTTGACCTCCAGAAAACCTTTCTCAGATCAGGATTCTGGGACAGATTCTTGCAAGCAGGTCTTTGCTTTGAACCTTGAAGTCAAAATGCATCTTTGCTGAAAGGCACTCCATCCTTCTCCCAGCTTGCAGCACAGGGACGGTTCCACTCATTAGCGGGCAGGCCTGTTTCTCAGGGGCTGGCCTACTCTTCTTAAGCAACTATTGTCTCCTTTTCTATTCAGCTGTCAGCTCATTCCCCCTGACACTGCTGACTTTCAGTCTGAAAGGGGTCTTTTTCCTGCTGGGCAGGGAGGCAGGCTTCATCCAAGGGAGTTATAGACCCTCCTTCCTGCTGAGGAAAATGAGCCAGAGTTCCCCTAATACCATCCAGTGATCTTAGCTAGCCCTAGCTCCTTGAAAATAAGGAAGTATGAAGATGAGTGAGTTAATAACTCTTACTCATATTTCTAGACACCTCTAGGGCTGGGCTAGCAGGTTGTGTGGAGCCTAGGAATAGAAAATATGAAATATGATAATGAATCCACTGAGGGTCAATTGGACTGTGCACTTATTTTTAGATATTAGGCAACACTCCAAAGATATGCAGTGTTATCTGGGAAAGGTACTAAAGCTAAAAGCCCAGATAGATAGGTTCTGGTTTCAAATTTGGAGCTAACCATTAGTTTATCTGAATCCAACATGTGCTAGGCTAGTGACTGATAGTAAGTCGCCTGACCAGAGGGTGAGCCTAGCTGCCTCTGTGTACCTGCTTGAAAACAGATCTGCTCATAGACATGTAGTGTTTTAAGATACAAAAAGAACAGCAGTCTTTTTTTTCTTTTTTAAGGACTTGCTATGCTGCCCAGGTTGGTCTCGAACTCCTGGTCTCAAATGATCCTCCTGTCTCAGGCTCCCAAAGTGTTGGGATTACAAATGTGAGCCACCACATCCTGTCAGTAGTCTTAAATGTATGAAAATGGGATGTTCTCTAGACACATCTCTCACAGGTGTAGAAAGCTTTTAAAGTTTGCTTTTGGAATTCCAATTTATATTAAAATACATTAGGAAAAGAGAAAGAGGAAAAAATACTGTAATTCTATGTAAACCAGAGTTTTAGTGATCATTATTAAATAAATATTTCCCCCAAAATGGCATCCTCAATGCCAGTCACTTTTCCTCTTTATTCCTGGGTGCCACAGGGTAAACCTCCCTTGGAAGGTTCTGGACGGGACAGGGTTGGCTCCAGCATTGCAATGGCACCTGTCCTGGACTTACTGGTGTTGCAGGCAGGTGGAAAGCCTGGCTTGGGGAAGATGGAAAGGTGAAAAGTTCATGAAATATTTGACACTGAAACAATGAAAATCATATATCCATTAGAAGGAAGAGAAAGGGGAATTTCTAAAATTGCTAATGGGACTAATTTGCCTGTTCTCCCTCAAGAGGCGGGTTCATTCTAAAGTGTAGGATGTTATGGATCGCTTTCATTTTCCTGCTGTCTTGTGAATTTTCTGTCATGTGGCACCCTTTTCCCCCCTGCTATACTCTTTGGCATCCCTTTTCCTCCACCTTGGGTTTCCAGATAATCAACCTCCTGATGCCAGGTGACTTGCGTCCCTTCAGCATAATTGAGTTTTCACATTCACTTGAAACTTGGGCCCCTTCGGAGCTGGCCAAGTCTGGTAATTAAAATGTCCCCTTCATCTTTAATTGCTTCATTTAACATCTAGTGCAATGGTTTAGGAGAGCTTGTGCCCTCTGCAACGATCTAGTGTGCCCTGGATAACTGACAAGCAGCACCTCTTGCCCCTGGCTCAGGAAGATTAGTCTGTTTGAGGGCTGGGCGTCTTCAAATTCCAGCCATCCTTTGACCCACTGTGCTTTTCTCACTTGCTTGGGAAATGTAATTTTAATTTTCTCTGCCTTCCTGGGCATCAGGTGGGGCCAGTCCCTGCCTTACTCCCACACACATAGAGAATATTACATCTTCCAGCAAACCTTATCATCACACAGGCCTCATACTCTGACCTGAGAGTCAGGGGGAGGGGATTAGGGAGAAGCTCAGGGCTGGGGAGGGCAAAATCTGAGTTTGAGTCACAGCTTTGCCAGTTCCTAATGGGGACAAAGGGAAAGCCCCTTACTGAGCTCCTGTCAACCTCACTTTCCTCACTCGCCAAGAGTGTAGTGATACCCTCATGACAAGGTAACTGTGAGGACTAAATGAGGCAAGTTTGGTGATGCCTTAAATAAATGAAAAATAAATTAAGATTGTGGCACAGAGGCCATGTGGGACTATGAGTGTTACTAAAAGAGATGGCCTCTCATTTATGTTCTCTAAGTGTGCTTGTGGGAGAGAGGTGCGACTGAAGTCCCCTAGACATGAGTTGTGTATGACAAGAGGAGTTCATGATGCTTACGGGAGAAATGCTGCTGTGAGAAGCTTCGAGGCCATGACTCTGCCTCCTCTCCTCTGAGTTGCTGGTCCTAAAGAAAATAGTGTTGGGTTGCAGGGGCAGGTCTCTTCCTGCCAGAGGGATGCCATAATGCCTTCGGTTCACTACTGAGGAAGGCTAGTAGTAGCTCTTGCCCATAATTTGAAGAATTGGTCAATGTGGAAGGATAAGATTATGTTTTTGAAATAATTCCATATGTTAAGTCCCTTAGGGAAAGTCTAGCATAGTAGTCCTGAGGATCCTTTGGAAGCAAAGGAAGTTATGTTGGTGTAAGACCTCTCCCCACTGACAGTGAAGAAAAAAGTTCAAAGTATTTCTACGTTCATCTAATTTTTAAAATGAACTTAACAATGCTTTGAATAGAGTAGCTTCTACCTCTTTTTTTGTTTTTTTTTTTTTTGAGTTGGAGTCTCACTTGGTCGCCCAGACTGGAGTGCAGTGGCCGCTCCTGGCCACCGCAACCTCGACCCGCTGGGCTCCAGCGATCCTTCCGCCTCAGCCTTCCGAGTAGCCGGAACTATAGGCGCGTGCTACCACACCTGGCTGATTTTTTGATTTATTGTAGAGATGAGGTTTCGCTGCCCAGGCGGGTCTCGAACCCGCGGGCTCAGGCAATCCACTCACCTCAGCCTCCCAAAGGCGCAGGATTACAGGCTGAGCCGCCGAGCCCGGCTAGCTTCTACCTCTTCAATGTCAAAAATTATTAGAGCTTCTTCCTTTTGTGAGGTGTGTGTGTGTGTGTGTGTGTGTGTGTGTGTGTGTGTGTGTGTGTGTGTGCGCGCGCGCGCATGCGCATGAGCGCACCTTCATATGTGTACCTCTACACTTCCGAGTAGATGGGATATGGGGAAAGGAGAATCCACCAGCATCAGAGGGGGTGAGTCGATATGGAAGGACAACTCCTAGAACTGGAACTCTTGAGCTGGCCTGGCTATTTGGAGAAAAATTGACCCTTGGTAAATGCCAGATTTTTTAAATAAAAATACAGAATGCCTAGTTAAATTTGAATTTCAGATAAACACAAATTATTTTTAAAGTATACATATGTACCATGAAGCATTTGGGACATACGTATAGTAAAGATTTGTTGTTTTTCTAAATTCAAATTTGGCTGGGGATCCTGTGTCTTATCTGGCAACTCTGCTTGGGGTGGGGTGGTGGGCAGTGGCAGAGTCTCTTGGAACTATGAAGAAAGCACACAACTATTATTGTTCCTTCCAAGGCTTACAGTGCCTATATGGACCAGAAGGTTGGGGCAGACAGTCTAAGATTTTGTACCCAATCAAGTATTTGGAAAATATTTTGCTATATAACAATAAATAAATATAGAATAAAAATATGTTGCTTTAACCTTGGGCTATCCAACACAGAATCACAGGATTATGTGTTTATTCAGCATCAATCTTATCCTTTTATTAAGAAAAGCATTTACTGAACACCAAATGTATTCCAGATGTTGTGTTTGGTGCTTGGATAACTAAGATAGAGAGACAATTGTAATACTTTGTTAGTTGGACTATATAGATTGCAAGAAAAAAAGAGAAGCACTCAAGAAAGCTCAAGAAAACTGAAGTTTTTTTCTCAGATATTGCATGTTTATCTCAGATTTTCTCTAAATTTTTATTCTGTTCTCTTTTCTGCCAGCCAGCTTTTTCTGCTTACTCATTTTCTTCATTTCCAAATGTATAACATGGTAGCTAAAATTGTACAGCCTTCCAGTTCTAACACCCACCCTCAACATTGGCAAGTTTTTCTATGTAACTTGCTTCAAACCCTTGCAGAGAATTTGATTAACGAATTTATCTTTTAGATTCTAGGTCCTAGGGTGCTCACCATTCTCTGCATTCATGGTTCTTGTGTCAAGTGTCCACTCCTAGTTCAATCAACTGTGACCAGGGAAATGGGCAAGATGGCTCTGCAAATTCTGCTTCTTGCTTTCTCTTCTCACACAGATCGTTCCAAAAATGTCCCTGCCTCAGTAAGCAATTATTTTTAAAGCTTAGTGGTGAAGAATATAGACTCTGGCATCAAACTGAATGGGTTTGGATTTTGGTTCCACCATTTTAGTTTTATTTTGTCCTTAAGAAAGTTATTTAAACCTTTCTATGCCTTAGCATCCTCACCATAAAATGAGGATAATGAGAGCAATCACCTTATAGAGTTGTTGTAACAAATACATGTAAAGCACTTAGAATGGATCAGAAGGTGAGCACTTAAGAAATGGTAGCTATTATTATTAGCATTTTCACATATATAGGCACACATTTACTCAGCCTCTTCCCATTAGGAGAAAATATGATGTCACGACCTGTACTGCAGCCAGAGTTGATGTCAAAAGGGCCACTTCAAATGCTTATTTTCAATCTCCAGGTGATCTCTATTTCTCCCTTGGTTGCATTCCAATAGACTTAAACGGTATATTTAATCAACATAAAATAGCAGATAAAAACCACAAAATATGATAACAAAGAAATAAAACATAACTAAATTATAATACTCAGAAAAAGGGAAGAAAAACACTGTAGAACATCTACCCTATTTTGCAGTATAGCCCTTCAACCTTGCAATATGCTGTATTCTATTTGACCCTTTAAGTACAGTCATTTGTTGGTGATAAAATATTGGAAGAGATCTTAGTAGCTCATGTCTCTTTCTAAGACCTGTTCAGTTTGTGCATGGGAAGGCCAGTGTGTGTTAAAATAGGCCTGAGTTGGTTAAGAGCAACCCTGCACCTTTAACAAAAAACAGTCACTTGCTCATGGTCATAACTTAAAAAAGCTGTGCTGTCCTAAAAGGTCAAATCCCTTGTGGCCCGTGGAAGCCCGAATCTCTGCCCTTACTGCATATGAGCATCAGCCTCTCCATGTGTTATTTTCATTTCCAAATGTCAGTCTTTGTGCTTATCTCAAGGTTTCTTAAGCAATGCATTAACTGTTGGGGTTTTCAGGCTGTTAATTACTCTCACCCCCTTAAGTCTCCGCTTAAGTTTTGAATCAATTGAGAAGCTGATTGAGATAAAACATTGGAGATAAAACAGTGGTAATACTAGAGTTGAGTATGTGTGGTTTGTACCTGTGGTCAGACTTACTTAAAATCACTCTCTCTTGCCTGTTAATCTCTAATAGTGAAAACAGGGAGACATAAGCCTCTAGGCTCACCACTGTGAGGCCACCTGAGACCCCAGTCTTCTTTTGAAATCAGGAGTGGAACTGAGTACATCCACCCTGTGGGCAGACAGTTTCAACAACTTAGAAGGTGCTACATCAAACATGTCCAGTTTATTTACCCCTAGTGTCACTCATCAGATAGTCCACTATGTTTGCTTTAGAAGAAATCAAACGTGAAAGGAAGAACAGAAGCAATTTTTGCCAAAATTTCATATCTGATCCTCCTTTTTTTTTTTTTTTAGGCAGGATTAAATATTGGGGATAGGAAGAGGATAGTTTGATGATTTCCTTTGCAGTGGAATATGTGCTTTTCCCAGGGGGAACTCTTTGAGATTCTATCACTCTGCCTTAGTTCATTTTCAGTTGCTATAACTGAATACCTGAGACTGGGTAATTTACAAAGGAAATAAATTTGCTTTTTAGAGTTCTGGAGACTGGGAAGTCCAAGATCGAAGAGACACATATCATTGACTTCCGGTGAAAGCCTTGTGCTGTATCATAACATGATGGAAGGCATCACAGGGCATGAGTGGAAGACAGAGCCAAACAGGCTTTTATAACAGAACCACTCTCACGATAACTTACCCAATCCCTTGATAACCTATATATTGTCTACGGCCATCCACTCTGAATGTGTCCAATCTTGTCTGATAATCTATTAATCCATGAATTTATTAATCCATGAATACATTAATCCATTCATGAGGGCAAAGCCCTCATGACCCAATCACCTCTTAAAGGTCCCCCATCTTAATACTGTGACATTGGGAATGATGTTTTAACAATGAGTTTTGGAGGGGACAAAAATTCAAAACACAGCAGACTTCAAGACATTTGGAGGAACCTTATCCTGGATTTGGTACTGATGGGAAATGGCATTTATCCCCTACCTGAGACAGGAGATATGAGCAGATGCCTGGGGTAGAGTCAAGGCTGACTGTTGGGATAATGGTAGAGAACTCCAAAAGTGCTTCTTGGTCTTCCTCAGTCCTGTAGTCATTGACAAAGGCAAATAATAACAATCTCTTTAGTCCTCCAATCTTCCTATGTTTCAAGAGTAGATATTAGTGGGGGATCACTATAATCCCCTGAGTTTGAGTCAATAGTCACCTGCTCAGTTATCTTCTTTTATTGAGACCTATTGCATGTTTATAGAATTCTCCTACCTGGAACTCAAGGTTCCAATGGGAATAGCACACACCTGTGCTCCCATCCACAATGCTTCCACTACACGCAACATGTGTGTGCTAGGGAATGTAGAGTAGAATTTTAATGAAGTAGGACTTCAGAGAAAAGACATTGTTGGTTTTTCCAGAGCTGTCAGGAAGGGTTTAGTGGAGATGACGGCATTGCAGCATAACATTGAATGCCTGACAAGTTTTAAATAATTTGAAAGTAGGGAATGAGCATTGCAGGCTTAGATGGGAACAATTTGGAGGAAGAGAACAAAAATATTAGTTATCAGAGAAAGAATGAACAAAATGTGTGTGTGTGTGTGTGTGTGTGTGTGTGTGTGTGTGTGTGTGTGTTATACGTATGCTTAGTGTGGAGTAAGAGAGGAAGTGTGTTAAGATGTTAGACTAGAAAAATCGATATTTTTTTTTCATAGCTATAAAATAAGGGCCTTTTTGTGCCTTTCTTACCTAACCTGGCCTGGGCATCTTCAGTGTTGCTAATCTAATTTCCATATTTAAGGAGAACATGAATTCCACAGATGCCTTTTTTTTTTAAAGCACACGCAGACTATCCACACCCATTCCCAACCACAGAAAATGCTGTATTAATTTGATTCAGGAGCACCTTTCTTGATAGCATCTTTCCAAATCACAAACACAGGGCCTGTCTCCTTTTTCTTCTTTTGATGTATCAGCCTCATGGGACTTATGGGAAGCAGACCCCTCTGCAGGCTCAAGGGACCTATTTCCATTCCTCTGCCTCCTTCCCACTTAATGCCTTCTCTCCCTATGCCAAGTAGCAATACAGCTCTCTTCCTCCCTGTAAGAAATACACCATTTGCCCTTATCTGGAGAAGGGATACCTATGCAGTAAACATTTAAAGAGGTTATATGTCCCACCACTTCAACCCATCTCATCCTGATGCACCCTGATAACTGGTTGCATGGATGCAACTATGTCAGTATTATAGAGTCTCCACAACTCTGGACTCTGCTCTTGACAGGGACATTTACTAATGAGAATCTGGTCTTTGTGGTAGTAATCATAAGTGAACATAGGTTTTAAAGAAAGGAGAGGCCAGGATAGGATAATGGGCTAAGGGGAGCTACATGTGGAAATGGAATCTGAACTGTATTGTTCAGGCTGAAGGGAATTTTGGTCAGTTGTCAAAAGGTAGAGAATGGAGTGCATGATGGAAACTTTGATCGGGCTCAGGCTTTTGATGATACAATATTGGAAGAGGTCAGGAGGGGTTAGGGATGAATTTCCCTGCAAAGTTCTTGGCTCAGATGCCTTGAGTTTTAAGGCTATCTTAAGTATGTTTCTTTCTCCTATTTCCCATTCCTTCCCGGCCCAGCCGTATCACCAACATCAAGCTATAAAGAGATTTATTTTAGTAAAGAAAACTCGTTTCTAATTCTAGCCCTTTCTGAGAGATCAGCCCCCGTTCCAACCCTCACCCATCCCTCCTCTTTCCTCTCCAGGGACTTTCTTTCCCCCCTTTTCTCTCTAGGTTGATGGATTCCCTTGATGTAAGAGGGAAAGGGAAGAGTTGTGTGCTGTATATCTTCATCAATGTCTGGGCAGCTGAAAGTGAGAGCCTGAGTCAATTAAGTGGAACACCAGTGGGAAGGGGGCGTGGCTGGTATGGTTTTAGGAGAAGACGGTGCTAAATCAAGCACATAATTTCCAAAGTGCCACCAATCAAAATCAGCTCTAAACAAGACTGTAATAAATTTTTAAAAGAACGTTTTAATGATGAAATGACCATCTTTGAGATTATTTTGCAAGTAACTGAGTAAAATTCCCTAGTGAAAAATGTTTGGTGTCAAGTTCTTAAAAATGTTTCCTCCTCTTTGTTCCTAATGGACAGAAGCACAAACAGTCTCTAATCACATGAAACACAACTCTCCTTTCCAGCCTGTAATTATTGTGGGGACCCAGAGAGATGCTAGCTAAGGACTCTGTCAACTTGTCCATTAAGAGAGCTGAAGTTATGAAGAGGTTGTGTGAGTTTTCTTTCTTTCATTTTTTTTTCTTTTCTTTGAAAGTGTTCACATCACAAGCATTTCCAGTGAGGCTGAAAATTTGACACAGATTGTCAGCAGGGGAGTAGATTATCATCATCAACCAACTTTACGACACTTAGAAACAAAATGAGTGCTGCTTTGATTTGGAGGGGACTAAATTGTCTCTCTGGCCCTTACTGTTTTCAAGGTTTCTGCTGATTTGGAGACTCGGCTCATGCTTGCTTTAGAATTGCCAGGAAAAATGAGGGGTTTCATCTCTTGCTTTGAGGTGACAGGATGGCAGACTTCAAAGGTTCATGCCTATCCATGGAGTGAATTACCCCCGGCCCTGCCTCCTTTTCCTCACTGTACCCCCCATTTCTCTCATAGGTTACAACAGTCCTCAATGTGGGGGTAATGCTAGGCTTTCAATGGAAGCGTTCCTCAATGAAAGAAAAAGGCAATGTGAATGCCAAGAATTATTATTCAAAAGCATTTCTCCTTCTGTTCTTTTCAATTAGAACTGTTTCTGTTCTAGACCCACATGGGGAACTTGTGCAATTTAAGAAGACAAGAATGTAGGAGTAGGGTTATGATGGATTATATAAACAGACCAATCTGTGTTCACTCAGGTCTTACATGTCATCCAGTCAGGAAGGCCAAACCCAAGGGCAAGGGTAGAACTATAAAATTCTTGTATCAAGTAAGAATTAGATGACTCCTCAGCTCAGATCTTTTGGATTATGTGACTCCTGGCTTGTTCCTTCTTATAAACTTCAAGTCACCCTCATCTACTGGGTGGCATATCATCTTCTTATCTTGGTGGGCATTCAGGACAATCTAAGACATGGCCCCAACCTTTCTTTTCAGCCTAAGTTCCCTGTGCTTCCCTAGGTAGACCCTGTGCACCAGCCAAACTAATTTCTCATATTTTCTGGGTCACCCTTCTAACTCCATGTCTTCATTCATGCTGCTCTGCTGACCCCAAATGCTTTTTTCTCAGCTCCTAGACTACTTTGAATTATACCCTAGTTTTATGAAATATTACCAAGTATCTTGTCTCTCATGTATCCTTTCTTAATTCAACTAACTCTAACTTCTCTCCCTCCTCTGAAAGTCTCCAGTATTTTGTTTCTCCTCTATTGACAGTATGATGTTTATGTATCTATATATATATATATATATTTTAAATTAGAGACAGGGTCTTGCTCTTTGCCTTGGCTAGAGTGCAATGGTGAGATCATAGCTCACTGCAGTCTTGACCTCTTAGGCTTAAGTGATCCTCTTGCCTCAGTATCCCAAATAGCTAAAATTATGGGTGCAAGCTTCCATTCTTGGATAATTAAAAAAATTTTTTTAGTAGAGAGGAGGTCTTGCTATGTTGCTTAGGCTGGTATCGAACACCTGGGCTCAAGCAATCTGATCCTCCCTCTCTGGCCTTCTAAAACGCTGGAATGAAAAGTATGAGCCACCACACCTGGCCTGTACTTCTTTCCTTTCTAGGGTTATAACTAGCATTTGTGTAATCAGCAGTGACTAATCCCAAAGACTTTGTCTGATGTTCTTGTATGGTATGTCTGGATTTTTTTTGCCCATTTGAAAAGTATTTTGATTTCCTTTCAGTTTTAATGGGATTTCAATTGTAATAGAGGATCAGTTATAACCAAACCACACTTAGAGGTAGGTAAAGCAAACTGCCTCCTTTTTTGTGTAGTTTTGGGATTTGGACAGATCTCTTCCAGAGAAAAATTTCTCTATTCTTTTGCTGATATTTTGAAATTTCTTGACCAGAGAACTAGGCCTATGGTTCCCCAGTGAGAGTCACAGTGTATATACAAATACAACTGGAAGAGACAAAACAAGTGATTTAAATATATACAAGAAAGAAAATGGCTCATGCAAATTATTTGTTAAGAACACATTGTTATGGAGACTATAACTCTGGAAGTCTACAAGTGAAAGGAAAAGAAGGATACTTGAGAGGGTGCAGGCTCTGGGAGTCATTGATGATGAAATGAGATTGCTCAAAATTTAGACCAGGTAGAAATTAGAGATTCCTTTAAAATCATCAGGATTTCAAATCTATCCTGTCCATTTCCCAAATCCAGGCAAGTCCTGAATTCTCTAGGCAGGAATGGACTGTATGCTACAGGAGACTATAAGCTACTTTATGAAAGAGACTCTGATAATCTACCTCCCGCTTCATTCATTTACTGGATGGCTTCGATCTATATAACAAAAACACCTCAATAGTTTCTATCTTTAATAAAAATTAAAAAGCAGTGTTTGCCTGGAAAGGAGTGAAAGAAGAAAGACACACTAAGGCCATCAGGCACCCAAGGGGAGAGTGAGAAATAAAACCTCATTTTACCTCAAGCTGACAGAATCCCTCCCTTCTCCACCCCCATAAAAATCTCATATGCCCATTTCTGACAACTCTACCGTTTGTCAGTCTTGTAGCTCTCATTGGCTGTACTTCCTTCCTTCTGTCAATTTCCCACTCGGGATTCAATTTCCAATTGAATTCCCTCCCATTTTCTCTTATTCTAACCCAGAGGAGATGAAGAACAGCTGGTCACCATCTTCCTTATGATAATCCTTCATATGGTGTAATTTTATTTCCTTAAATTAGTGACAGTGTGTTGGGTGCTTTCCATTTCAGACACATTTTAATAGATGCTTTTAACATATGGAGGGCCGAGGGAGAGAAAACAATGCCTCGGTCGTGTTTGGGCACATCCTAGATTTGAACATGGTTAAACCTCAACAAAGCTGGTGTCTTCTGATTGGAGGCAGAATTTGGGGGATTTTTCAGAGCCCCTGTGAGTAGTCAGAATGGTGTGACTTGGCACAATGTGCCCTTGAATGAGGTGTGATGGGCTGTACAATTCTAAGCCGCTTATTTGTGTCTGGGATCAATTATTTACTAACTTAATATTATTGTTGCCATGATATATGAGCCCTAGAGTGAGAAAAAATCATTTCCCCCTTTTCATTTGCTAGCATTCTTTGCTCACAGGGCAGGAAGAAAATTGCATTTGGGTAGGTCTTGGTTACTCATGGAGATCTGCTTGTGTGTGTTTAGAAAAATACAGATTCCTAAACTATTCTCTAAGTTGTTCCTTGAGCTTGAAATCTTGGTCTTTTACTCCTCCTCCACCTCACCACAGTCAGTTATCAAAGTCTTTTAATCCACTTTTCCATTCCTTCCCATTCCTGCAGCTACCACCCTAGACCAGGTTTTTATTATTTTGCTACTTGGTTTTTGCAGTAGCTTCCAAAATAGCCTTCCCTCCTCTGGGATTTCTAAAAGGATTTCTTTTAATTTAATTTATTCTCCTTCTCTCTCTCTCTCTCTCTCTCTCTCTCTCTCTCTCTCTCTCTCTCTGTGTGCGTATGTGTGTGTGTCTGTTTCTGTTTCTCTCTCTCCTCCCTAATTTTCCTACCCTCTCTTTTTCTCTATTGCTTCTCAATCTTTTGCCTAAAGTAGATTCTGAGGTCAGGTGCGGTGGCTCACACATGTAATCCCAGCACTTTGGGAGGCAGGAGAGGAAGGATCACTTAAGAACTGGATTTTAAGACCAGCCTGGGTCACATAGTGAGACTGGAGACCCTGTCTATGTAAAAAGAAAAAGAGAAAAAAAAAAAAAAAGATAGACCAGCTGAGCCTGTAGTCTTAGGCTGAAGCAGGAGAATCTCTTGAGTCCAAGAGTTTGAGGTTACAGTGAGTATGATTTGGCCACTGAACTTCAGCCTGGGTGACAGAGTCAGACTTTATTTGTAGAGGTAAAGAAAGAAAGGAAGAAGGGAAGGAAGGAAGGAAGGAAGGAAGGAAGGAAGGAAGGAAGGAAGGAAGGAAGGAAGGAAGGAAGAAAAAGGATGAAGATTCTGGACATTTCATTTTCAGGTAAAAGTGTGGGCTGTGGAGTTTTTATCACAGCTCTGCCAGTTACTAGCTAAGTAATCTTGAGCTACTTACTAAGTCTCTGCCCCATTTCTTCATCTGTTTAATGGGGAGGATGAGTGTTGACCTTTTAAGATTCCTCAAAGGTCTAATTTTCTGAGTATAGCTTTCTTTCCATAATGTCTGCCTCCTGAAACCTTTCAATTGGTCATTCCCAAGATAAAATGGTGTCTCTTTCCTGAAGACGTTTCTGGTGCACCAGCCAATGAATCCTCTCCCTTCTCTGAAGTGCTACATATATTTTTAGTGTATACTTTCCAACTTCTTTAATTTTCTGGTTATATCATATTTTATTGTGAGAAGGACTCTATACCTTACCCACTGTATATTTAATTCTTCTTCTCCCTTAATGCCTGCTTCCTCATTCTAGTTGCATCTGGCACTCAAAATATGATATTTGTGGATGGCAGGCAGTGACTTGAGAATTTGATGTAAGCATCAGCAAGGCGATGCAGAGTTCATCGAACGTGGATTCTCTGGTTTGGTCCATAGTAGGAGGTTAAGTGCAGGACTGGAAATGGGTGTGACAATGAGTTCAGCCAGGAAAACTTCAAAGAGTGGCTCCATCCATACCAGCATAGCGCCTAGCACACAAAATGCAGTTAACAAATATCGGATAAATGAATGAGGAAGGCACAGATGCACAATGTCTTACATTGATCATTCATTTATCATTGCACATTTCCAAACAATCTCCCATCATGGTCTCATGTTTGATCCCTAAATACCAAACTGGAGCATATATTATGGGGCACATATTTTTACCTCTACTTTGTAGATTTGGAAGTTGCTTATCTCCGAGGCTTGAAGGTACTGTATGGTAGCCATGTGCTGGATACTGAGAATAAAGAGAGGAATAGGGTAATCCCAGCTGTTGTGAGGTCACAGTCTTGAAAGGAAGGCAACTGAAAGGCACATGGGAAAAAACAACCGTGATCAGGTAGCATTATACTGTATTGCAAAACCTGCTGTCACAGGAGAGGACAGCCTGTGTGGATGAGGGAAGAAGTTCAAGAATGAGAATGCTTGCAGTGAATATTAATGCAAGGGCCCCCAACACCTGGGCTGTGGACTGGTACCAATTCGTGGCCTACTTAGGAACAGGGTTGCACAGCAGGAGGTGAGAGGCATTTGAGTGGGAAACCACATTATATCAGATCAGCATTAGCAGTGACGTTAGATTCTCCTTGGAGAGGAAACCCTGTTGTGAACTGTGCATATGAGGGACCTAAGTTGCACACTCCTTATGAGAGACTATAATGCCTGGTGATCACCCCTTCCCCCCGCCCCATCCACTGAAAAATTGTCTTCTACAAAACTGGTCCCTGATGCTAAAAAGGTTGGAGACCACTGTATTAAAGGATGAAGAGAGGCTGGGCTCATGCCTGTAATCCTAGAACTTTGGGAGGCGGAGGCAGGAGGATTGCTTGAGCCCAGGAGTTTGAGATCAACCTAGGTAACCTAGCAAGACCTCGTCTTTACTGAAAAAAAAAAAAAGCCAGGCATGGTGGTGTATTCATGTTGTCCCAGCTACTAGGGAGGCTGAGGCAGAAGGATTACCTGAGCCCAGGAGGTTGAGGCTGTGGTGAGCCATGATGGCACCATCATACTCCAGCCTGGGTGACACAGTGAGACTCTGACTCAAAAAAAAAAAAAAAAAAAAAAAAAAAAAAGAATAGAAGCAAGAACTCAGGAATCCTAACTTAAAGCCTAGTACTGTTTCTTTTGGGGCAGAGGAATGCCCAAACTCAAAATATTTTTCCAACTGCAAAAACCAGTAGGTTTACTTTTTGTGCAAAAGGGAAAAGGCTAGTGTCCTATACTAAATATATACAAGCACAGGTAATATTTTCATAGAAAATTCATGGCGAAACAGGAGACAGAAGGGTCCCCCAAGACTGGCCCCCCTCTTTAACCCCAGTTCGCTTTTGGAGCTGCTGATCTGGGAGACAGCCGTTAAAGTCTGGGCTCCAGCTGGTGCATTTCTGTTTGCTGGGTCTGCGTTGCTGCAATCTGGGTTGGTAAGACAAAGGGATGAATGGTCTGAGGTCTGGAAAGGTGGGAAAAGGGAGGCGGGCAGGGGAGGGGCTGTGTGGCGGGGTGACTGACTAATTGCTTTGTTCTGTGGCAGGAGGCCTTTCAGTAACAACAACAGCTACTTGAAGGCCCATTGCTTAAGTGCTTTTCATCGTCATTACCTCCTGTCATTAGTCCCATCAGCTGCTTCCATCAGCTCATTGCTAGTCAGGGGCCATGGCCTGTCACACACTTGCTCTGGTTTGCAGCTATCTCTCTCTGCCTTCATCCGGAGCCAGGCCCTGTTCCTCTCAGCTCTCCTTTTCTGGCCGTTGGTGCCCAACCTGTTCCTATATTTGATGGGCCCATCTGTTAGAGGGTCTTCTAATGACTGTCCCTGGTCATTCATGCTTCGCCTATCAGATTGAGAGAGGAGGCATATCTGTGGCTATCCTGTCCTCTCTGTTGGCCCTCTACAGTCATAGTTTTGACTCACATTCTGCCCTATAGCTTGGTGCTGAATCTTTGTCGACTCAGGCTCCTGCTAGGTCCCAGTCTCATGAGGTCCCGGGAAGGGGTTGGTTTCTCTGGGATCCCAAAAAGAATGAATCTTTCTCTCTCCAGTCCTAGTTTGCCTAAGCTGTATCAGAACTGACACTGATTATACTGAGAGTTATGATTGATTAAGTGCTATCATGCACCGGGTCTTGTGCTAGCAACTACAGTCATGTGCTGTATAATGATGTTTCAGTCAACAGTGAGTTGCACATACCTATCAGATTATAATGGAGCTGAAAAATTTCTACCACTTAGTGACGTCACAGTGCACCGCATTACTCACGTGTGTGCCATGATGCTGTGTAAACAAGCCTAGTCTGCTGCCAGTTATCTAAAAGTCTAGGATATACAATTATGTACAGTACATAATACTTGATAATGACAATAAAAGACTATATTACTCACTTTGGATTTACTTTTCTATACTGTTTATAGTTAGAGTATACTCTTTCTACTTCAACCCATGGTATATTTAATTCCTAAGGTTAACTGTAAAAGAGACTTAGGCAGCTCCTTTAGGAGGTATTCCAGAAGAAGTCATTGTCATCATAGGAAATGACAGCTCCGCACGTGTTACTGCTCCCGAAAACCTTCCAGGGGACAAGATGTGGGGATGTAAGGCTGACGTCAATTATCTTGACCTTATGTAGTCTTAGGCTAATGTGTGTGTCTGTGTTTTAATTTTTAACGAAAAGTTTAAACGGTAAAAACATTTAAAATAGAAAAAAAGCTTATAGAATAAAGATGTCAAGAAAAAATGGTTTTGTACAACTGCACAATTTGTGTTAAGTTGTGTTATTATGAGTCAAGAATGTTAAAGCACTAAGTTCATAAAGTCAAAAAGTTACAGTAAGTTAAGCTTAATGTATTATTGAAGAATTAAAAAAATAAAATTAGTGTAGACTAAGCGCACAGAGTTTATAAAGTCTATAGTAGCATACAGTAATGTCCTAGGCTTTCACATTCACTCACCACTCACTCACTGACTTACTCAAAGCCACGTCCAGTCCTGCAGGCTCCCTTTGTGGTATGTGTCCTATACAAGAATAGCACTTTGCATCTTTAATGTAGTATTTTTACTGTACCTTTTCTATGTTTGAACACACAGATACTTATCATTGTGTTGTCATTGTCTACAGTATTTGGTACAGTAACATGCTGCATAGCCTAGGAGCAATTGGCTACACCATACAGTTTAAGTGTGTACTACGCTGTACCATTTAGGTTTGTGAAAATACACTCCAGGATGTTTGTACAATAACAAAATCATCTAATGATGCATTTCTCAGAAGGTATCCCTGTAGTTAAGTGAGGTGTGACTATATATGTATATTTAATCCTCTAATAATGTTGGAGATAATGTTATCTCCATTTTACAGATGAAAAAACTAAGCCTTAGGGAGACTAAGTAACTTAATTCGGATCACATTAACATGGCCCCAGTTTTTATGACTTCAGAGTTGTAATCAGCTCTCTCCTTGTGTGGCCAATTAGTTTATTCCTTAATTAACCCTGTGGAAGAGTGATGGGAAGGTAGGATTTGGAATCAAACAGTGTAAGCTAGTCCTGCTTTTGGAAATTAATAAGTAAATGACAGCCAATTACTTAACTTCTTTGGCAGTCAGTTTTCTTATCTGTAAAATGGAGATTTATATCTACCTTATTACCTCTGTTGGAAGGATTGAATGAGATAATATATGAAAAATGCCTGGTATGGAGTCTTCAAAGAACAGAATGATAGCACTATGCTAATAAATGTCACAATTGGGAAATGCCACTGGGCTTATAGGAAGTTGTTTTATTTGAATTGCAGACTGCTCAATTCATGCTTCTTTACTTTTTGAACCTATGATCAATTTTAAAAAAGGGTTATATTGTGGCCACAAAGGGCCTCTGAAGCTTACTGGCTTGCAACAACAGAAGTTTATTTCTCTACCCGTGCTATGTGTCTTAGTCTGTTTGGGCTACAAAATACCTTAAACTGAGTAACTTATACACAGTAGAAATTCATTTCTCATAGTTTTGAAGGCTGAGAAGTCTATGATCAAGACACCAGCAAATCTGATGGCAAATGAATGTCCGTGTCTTGGTTCAAAAATGATACCTTCTTACTGTGACCTTACATGGAGGAAAAGGCAAGTTAGCTCTCTGGGCTATCTTTTATAAGGGCGTTAATTCCATCTGCAAGGGCTCTACCCTACCCCATCACCTAATCTCCTCCCAAAGACCCTACCCCATAATAACATCACCTTGAAGGTTAGCATTTCAACATGAATTTGGGGAGCGGGGGACACATTTAGCCCATAGAACTATGTGTTCACATGTTGAGTTGGTTGGGCCCATAGTCATCTTTACCCCAGGACTCAGGTTGAAGGAGAATTTCTTGGCTGGGCTACTCTTAGAAGTGGTGACTGAGAGAAAGTGATACGGTAGACCATAAACTGACTCTGAAACCTCTGCTTGGAAGTGACATCTAGTCAGGTGTGATTGTTCATGCCTATAATCCCAGCACTTTGGGAGGTGGAGGCAAGAGGATTGCCTGAGTCCAGGGCCTCAGGACCAGCCTGGGCAGCTTGGCGAGTCCTCATCTCTACAATTGAAAAAAAAAAAAGCTGGGCTTAGTGGCGCATGCTTGTTCTAGCTACTTGGAAGACTGAGGCAGAAGGAACACCTGAGCCTAGCATGTTGAGGCTGTGGTGGCCCTGAGCATGCCACTGCAAACCAGTCTGGATGACAGAGTGAGATTCCAACTCAAGAAAAAAAAAAAGGAAGTGACACCTATCACTGCTGCCCACACTGCTCTGGTCAAGCAAGTCCCATGGTCACTCCTGAGTTTGACACTTGCAGCCCATTCACAGGGAATCAGAAGCCAGACTATTTAGCAAAGGGTAAGACACTCTGCCCCAGATTATAAACGGGGCTGCAACTGATTTTGATAGTCTCAAAATATACTGATTTTGATCTTGTCTTATGGTATTTCTCAGATTTGCCTAGGGATGTTTAGGTATGTTTTTGTCAGTTTTGATGAGCCAATATATTGTCTAAAATAACACAATAACACTTAGGCCTAGTAAAAACATTTTCATTACGGAAATTCCTGGAGGAAAAATAACTTTGTTATTGCATGTCTAAAAGTCTCTAACACCAAGGATTTTTTTCCCCATATTAGAATAATTGCTTTTGTAATGCTATTTTTGATAATGTGATAGTTCTTCAGAATGCAAACATTGTTTTAAAGTAGAAAAGAATTCATTTTAAAAAATTTTTGAAAATCTGAGCTGGAATAGATTTTGGTTGTCCCATGTTCCAGAAAAAAATAAGTTAAGAAGTTTAAAAGACTGTCCCATTAAATTTAATTTTTTATTCTCATATTTCTTTGTCTTCATCTCTATTTTAGCATTTATCCTGGCTTTGATTTATTTTTGAGTTATTTAGTCATCACGGTCTTCTAATAGATTATCAGTTTCTGGAGAGCATCAACCATTTCTCTTTTTTCCTTTAAATTAAAAATAATATGTATTTAAGATATTTGGTCTCACTATGTTTCCCAGGATGATTGCAGTGGCTATTCACACTGCAATTTCACTACTGATCATGGGAGTTTTGATCTGTTTCATTTTTAACCTGGGCCGATTCACCCCTTCCTAGGCAATATGGTAGTGCCCCACTCCTGAACTTAGACACCCAATTGGCATAGCACACTGCAACCCAGAACTCCTTGGGCCCAAGTGATCCTCTTGCATGAGCCTCCCAAGTACCTGGGACTGCAGGCATGCTCCACCACTCCTGGCACAACTATTTCTTTCTGATCTCTGTGTTCCTTCTGCTACCTGGTCCTTCTTTAAGTAAGGTATTTTGAATTGAACTGGGCTGAGGCAAGAATTACCCTCATATATAATATAAAATGATAGATAATTTTCCTCTGCTTCTTTAGTTAAAATGCTGTAAAAATATTTTTTCCTGTATAGAAAATCAAGTAGGGTCTTGCTAACTAGTCTTAAGGATTATACCTTTAATTGGCCTTAATTTGTTCCTTCTAAGTCTAGTGTAAACTATGCACATTGGATGGTAATAATGTTTTTCTTCTGTTCTCACTCCAGAACATTTGCTTGTGCAGTCCCCATGAGGCATCTACCTATCTGAGCTTTGTAGGGTGCATATGAGCAGGAGGGGAGGAGATTGAGAAGGAGGGAGGGTTGGGGGGAATCACAAGCAATTGAAAAACAAGGACAGAATTGTATACCTTGCTGTTTTGAAAAAAAATAAGGGAAATATGAAGTCCCAATATAGTCTTTTATATTAAATTGAGAGGATAAATTTCTTTCTCTGATTTTTCTTGCTGAGTCCTAGGGTCAGCATAACAGAACATGTCGTTAGCTGGCGGCTGATTCAATATTCAGTTTTTGCCCAAAGTCAAGGGAAATTGACAAAGTCTAGGATAGTACCACACAAAATGATTCTATTACCCACCCCTAAATGGTAGGACTTGAATAAGGAGAATTCTACTTACTTAGATGATAATGAGTTTGTTATGGCTTGCTTAAGAATCATATCGACTGCCCTGTTTACCAAAACCATGCTTGGAGTTCAGCACAGAATGCTAAGGACTGCGTAAGCACACACAGGTCTCTGGGGTGCCTATCTCAGGAACTTGCTTACTTGTGCTGCTTAGGTTGCCTGGATGTTCAAGGAATTCCCAGTTCTCATCCCACGTGTCCAGACTGTATGCCCTGTTCCCCGGATACCCCAATTCTTCTCACATAAGCCTTCATTTTGCTTCCCACTGTGCATGAACACTCACACATTATTTTTTATTTTTTTTGGTTCCTGGGCTAGATAAAGTAGACGAGCACTGCTGATAAACTTTCCCATAATCTAAAGTGGTTTTGGCAGCAGGAGGCAGGAGGGAGATAAGAGAGGGACACAGAGAGGGGGATTTGGGTTGTCTTCTTTTACCTTACATTCACATGGCCTTTTGTAATTTGACAAAGCCCTTCTAAATACATTTTATCATAATGGTATGGTAGCAAATAACCCTGCCCTGTGATCCACAGACCTGAATTTCCAGCCCTACTTTTGACTCTTTTAACTCATTTATTAAATATATTTTGAGTGCTTTCTACCCTGTACAAAGCCCTGGGGGATACAAAGATGAAAAGTCATCATCCTTGCCTTTGTGACATTCAACATCAAGTGGAGAAGCAGATAAACACACAAAATATAATAAAAATACAACATGATCATGTGTGTAAAAAGGCATAATACATGGCTTTGTGCAGTCTCTCAATAAATGAGAGCTACTGTTAATGTTATTGTGCTAACAGAGTTGTGTTTAATCTGCCACAGGATCACTAAGGAAAGTTTGTACCTGGCGTATCACATGGGGATGCAGTAAGTTTCCCAAGAGAAACTGCTTTTGTCCAGAGTCTTAAAGGGAGAATGAAAGATCTCTAAGTGAGCAAGCTTGGGGTGGGAGGCTGGCTGAAAGGGGGGAGAAGACAGAGGACAGTCCATATGAAGGGAACTATCTGGTTGCTGAAGGGATGTATGGGAGAGTAGGTATGTGCATGTGTGGATAGTCTGGCTTGGCTTGAGTGTAACTGAAGTTGAGTCATGAGAAGTACATGAAGGACCTCTGATGCTAGTTGAGAAACTTGGATTTTACACTCTACACTATAAGAATGAAAAGCATTTTTTAATATTTCAATCAGATTTTCATTTCAAAAGCTAGCTCTGTTCCTGGTTTATCATATGTCAATGCACAACTGATGAACATCCACAGGCCTCAGTTTTTTGTTTTTTTTTTTAATATGTAACGGGTATGGTCAGCCTTTACCAGCTCACCAGGTAAACATGCTGCATTCATTAAGACAAAATTAGGAAGATGAGGGTTTCCTTTTTCTTGATGTTATCTTAGCGTATTCTATCACGTGCCTCATTACCTCATTGCTTATATCATCTACCTCTTCTATATTTCACATCATAACTACTTCCTACCTTCTTTGAACTTTTTCAAGTTGTCCACATCTTCTTTTGGGCACTACCTAAGTTATTTCTGTTCTAAGAAGCTTTCTGCGTTTGTTTTCTATTGCTGTGGCTTAAAACAACTCCCATGTATTATCGCATAGACTCTGTTGGTCAGGAGTCTGGGCACTGTTTAGGTGGGTACTTTGTTCAGTGTCTCACAAGATTGAAATCAAGGTGAAATCCATTCCTTTCCAGAGTTCAGGGTCCCCAAGCTCATACGCTTGTTGGCATCCATTTCCCGGCTGTTGTAGGATAGAGGTCCTTCCTTTCTTGGTGATTATCAGCTAAGATCCCCTCTCAGCTACTAGAGACTGCTCACCATTTCCTGCCCAGTGGCCCTCTCTACAAATAGCAATTTTCTTCTTCAAAGCCAGCAGGAGGGCATGGGTTGCAGCTTGGAATCTTTTTTCACTTTTTCTGTCTCTGACCTCTAGACTCTCTTTGCAAATGGCTCACCTGATTAGGACAGGCCCATGCATACTCAAGGGGAGGGATGTGCACCAGAGAGTGAGAATCTTAGGGGCCCTCTCAGAATTCTGCCCACATACCTTTCCTTACTACCCTGTAAAAAAGCTCTTCAGCTTCTTGAAATTCTTAAAAGTTCCTGTGTGGTCTGTTACCATTCACTTCATGTAAACAGTTATACACTGCTTCTTACTACATTTGAGCTGTTGCAGGACTAGTCTCTTTGATTTCCAGAATGAGAAGCGTGCCTCCTCCCCCACTTCCCACCCCACCCTTCCTCTTCCTCCTCTTCCTCATCCTCTTCCTTCTTCTTTAAATTGTTCCTACCCTCACTCTGTGCTAGGGAAACTAGAAACTTTATAGGTGCTGCCATTTTTTTGCCCACTTTTGAATCTTGTCTTGAACTTTGCTATGCATATGTTCTTTATTGCCATGCTAATAATACTCAGAGCAATGACCTTGCATTGGAAGAATGCTCAAGGGCCTCAGGAGAACCCACTGGAATTCCATGCCACATGATATCTTTGTGAAGGCAGTAAGTGCAGTCCTGTAGATTGGAGATAGTGAATTTAGGAGCCTCGAGGTAACTGGAGAAACAGGCTTATTTGTGAACAGGAATAAATCCTCTGCTTAAAAAAGAAATCTTATTCACTTTCAGTTAATGTCTAACAGAAGCCTAACCAAGGCTTAAGTTTGCTCTGATTGGTGTTCCACCTTTGAACTTGGTTTCTGTTTTTCCTTTGGAGTTTTAAGGGTGGGTCAATTTGGTATGCTCCAAATTAATCTCCAAATATGTTATCTCTTAGGATTAACCTTCCAAGGAAGGTGTAGTGTGTTTGGAAAGCAAATGCATAGCAAATGCTGTTTGAGGCAATCTGTGTCCAGCCAACTAACCAAGCTTGACAGTGTCTAAGAGATGACAAAGCATATGAACTACTTTCCACGCAGCGAGTAGAGCTTAGAGCTTCTCCTTTGTTAACACAACCTCTGGCTATTGCACAGCACAATCACTCAATAACTTTTGATGTTGAGTTTGGAAAAAAAAATAGAGTTCTGTTTCTGTTTATCTTTTTCAGATTTGCTGTAATGGCAGATTGTTAAGACAGGATCATTAAATATATAGGTGCATGGCCTTGTCTTGGTCAGGTCCAAACCCAACCCACCCACATTGTATACACAAACTGATGTTTAAAGTTGGGAGATGGCTATGTATATCCAGAGTAGACAGATGTATTGTGTATATAAAGGAAATGTATACAATAGACTACATTTCAAAGTATACACAGAGACATTCACACTACACATGGTTGTTGCTTGGAGGAGCAGGGCTGAGGGTCAGAGGATGAAGGACTCCAGCATTTTAGAACCTCATTACTGAGTTGTTTCAAAAGGCAGAAAACATTTGGTAAATAGAAATCCATCAACCACCATTCCTCCTAAACTTAATCGTTTTATTATCTTCGCAGAGTCAGTTACAAGAATGTAGAAAATCTAGGCTGGTTTGTGACCCATTCTGGCTGGTCATGGTTGTAATGCTTGCTTAGTTCAGAGCCCCAGATAAAATGCTAGTCAGGCATGGGATTGCACATTCTGAGCCAATGCAATGATGGATTGATTGTCGAGAGAGAGAGAGAGAGAGAGAGAGAGAGAGAGAGAGAGAGAGAGAGAGAGATGGATGGATCATAGCTCTCTTCCCGTGGAGATTTTATTAGAATTCATAAGAAATCAGACCTGAAAGCAGTCTTAGAGATTGTCTCACAAATCTCTCATTTTGCAAATGAGAACACAACTGAGAATCGGATAAGCTAAAAATAGCTTGTGTAAGGTCAAATAATCAGGTAGTTTCTAAGAATAGCCAGGGGCTCAGTCTTTCTGATTTGTAGTTCATACTAAATGTTTTTCCATAATACTGACACAGGAAAGACCATAGGACTTTCACTCTCACTTAGACTGCAGAACACTCACTAGGTGCTTGTTGAGTGATCACTGGATGTGGGGCTATGTACTTGGCATGTAGAAAGCAACTAAAAATCAAGAAAAAGACTTTTCTTGCTCCACGTGGAGAAGCAATTTTCATTTCCTGGGGTTGCCAGAAACTCTGCCATAATACTCCATTCTTTGGCTGATGACTTACATATTTATTAAAATGCAATTGTCTTCACAAGAGGCATCAATTACCCATTTACTCTCAGAGCAATGACAATGGGTAGTATTATACCTACCTATTTACTCTCAGAATGAATAATTTCACCAGAATATCTTCTGATGTAGACGAAGAGGAACGTCTAAGGGGGTTTGAGAGAGAAGAGAAGCACGAGAAAGAAGGCTGTTGTGAGGATGGAACTGAAAAACAAATATCATCAACTCACTGTTTTTCCAGGGTCAGCCTCATACTCAAAACTGTATTATGAATTTCTCTGAGGTGCAAGAGTGGGAAGAAGGGAAAATGACTGTAGTAGATTGCAAGAATGGCCACCGTTCTCCACCCCTTGAATTTGAACTGGTTTTGTGACTTAGTTTGGCCAATTGAATCTGGCATAAAGTGCTATTATGTGGGTTTTGAGCTCAAGACTGGAGAAACCCCACATTCTCATTTTCTGTTTTGGAGTACCGATCACGATTGTCATGTAAATAAACCCAGGCTAGCCATCTGGAGGATGAGAGACCATGTGGAGCAGAGAGGAGCCAAGTCAGCTGAAACCTTTTAGACCATCCAGTTACTTGTTCACTATTATAGGCTGAATTCTGACCCCTCAAACTCCCAATTTCTATGTTGAAGACCTAATCCCTAGAATCTCAGAAGGTAAATATTTCCAGATAAAGCATTTAAAGAAGTAATTAAATTAAATTGGTGGTGTTTAGGTTGTACCTTAATCCAGTATAAGTAGTATTAGATTGTAACTTAATCCAATATGAGTAGTGTTCTTATAAGAGAAGTAAATTTGGACATTGACATGTGCATGCACAGAAAGAACATCGTGAAGATAGAGAGAAGTCAAGGAGAGAAGCCTTAGAAGAAACCCTGTTGACACCTTGATCTTGAACTGCTAATCTCCAGAAAATAAATTTCTGTTGTTTAAGCCACCCAGTGTATGGGAACTTAATTATGACAGTCTTAGAAAATGAATTCACCAACCTAGCAACTAACTATAGATACATGTGCATGTTTTGTTAATATCAGTCAATCCTGGCTCAGATGAGCAGAACCACCCAACTGATCTCAGCCCAAATCACTAATCTATAGAACTGTGATACAATCAAATAATTATTCTTTGGAATCTTTGAGTTTTGGAGTGGTTTCTCACATAGCAATAAATAACTGAAACAATGGTTAAAGACTTAGCAGACATTCTGAATGAAGGTTGATTTGACCTGTAGAATTCATAGCATTTCCTACTGGTCCTTGAGGGAGTATGTATGAAAGTCTTTTATTGCAACAGAGTTTACTCTGTATTGATTTAGCCTCGGCAGTCTTCTCATCCCAAACACCAACACCATCAACATGAAGAACTGAGTTAATTGCTGCTGCTTTTCTTGTTCTTTATGCCTTCTAAACTGTACTTGTCATCTGATATGAAGACTTTCTCAGAAGGGAGACAGACAACTCATTTGAGTCAGTGCCAACCATTGGAGACCAGGCTATCATCCATTGGTGCAATGGGAAGAGTGACTCAACATGGTGGTGCAGGAAAGAAGGCTATGAACTTTGATACTAAATGCTTCTGGGTTGGATTTAAGTCTACTAACTCATGTGTCTACAGGGAAGCTCTTCAGCCTGATGTTTATTATGTATAAAGTGATGTGGATAGTAGCATGTTCTCCTAGAATTGGTGTTACATGTGTTAAGTTCACATAAATGCAATTTGCCCAGCAATATGTACATAGTAGTCAGTCAATAAATACCACTTGTCTATTTCCTCTATGCTACCACCATTGGGAGACTTTGATTCATTTATTCACTAATGTTTATTTAGTGCTAATAAGTTTCAGGCACAATTTCAGGCTCTAATAAGACAGTGAACCAGACAAGTAACGCTCCTGTTCTCATGGCGACTACATTCTACTGAGAATAGTAAAGGATTGGAAGCTTTCTGTTTCTATCATCTATTGATCAATTGTGGAGTACTCACAAGGTTGTGAGGCTCTACCCCACCCCGTTATCTGTAATCAGAACGACTTCTCTTCTATTGTTTTAGAAAGTGGGCTTCTGAATAACCATCCATTTGAAGAAAGGGTTATCTAGTTGAAAAAGAAAAAAGAAAGAATTTGAAAACCACTCCATTGGTTCATCTGCTATCAGGGAATTCCATATTTTTCATCATGTAAATGATTTTACAAGTTAACTCAAGCTTACTACTTTAATTTGACAATGTTACAAAAATATATAGCATGTAAAAAGAAAATTTAAAAAATATGGCACACTCTCCTCCTTCTTAAATAGAGTATGTTAAGCATAGAGTATGTTGAACATAATCCACAATTTTCTTGATGTTTCCAAATTCTCAGCCTATCTAAAGCATTTGATAACACTGACATGCTGCTCTTTGAAATTTTTCTAGGCATTCACAACACTGAATTCTTTGGTTTTTCTATACTTTTGGGACTACTTTTTTGTCAGTTTGTTTAACCTACCTCTCTGTTTCTCCTCCTATCCCTTAAATGTCATTGAAATTCTTCTCTTGTTGTCTCATTCTCCTTGCAGATGGCCCCTAATTTCATATCTCTAAACCCATTTTTTTCTCTCATGGGGAATACAACATTTCAGCTTCTTATAGTCATGGTTACCCAGAGGTCCCAGAAGGTCATCAACACAAGTCCAAATCTTGACTCATGTTTCTTATGGACAGCTCCTACTCTTGGCTTCCTGAACTGTGGTATGATGTTACCTGTTTGCCAGTCATTCTATATGGATCTTTTGGGTCCTTATCATCTAATCCTGTTTCTTCATGCCTAAACTCCAGCAGTTTTAAAGATATGTTGATTGAATTCCACAAATTATAACTTCTTTTTATTACCCTGGTTCAGGACCTCATTTTTTCTTACTTGGACTGTTAAAATTGTCTTCTAACTGATCTCCTTGTCTTTATTATCTGGCCTTCAAAACTATTTTATCTGTTGCTATTGAAGTACTTTTCCTAAAGGAGAGCTTTGATTGTATCAGTTGCCTATTAGACAATCTGTATGGTTTCCCATTGCATATAAAATAAATGCCAAATTTCTGAGACTATCACCTTCCGTGACCTGGCTCCAACTTGCTTTCTACCTTATTCTCTATACAACTCTGACTTTGAACCTGCCTTGTACTTTAAGTGTGTTTTGTTTGTATTTATCCTTATCCTAGCCCTTTTCCATTTGTCTAAATTCTATTTTTCTTTTAGGGTACAATTTTAGGTATTTTCTTAGGGAGAAAGTTGAGTATCAAACAGTTGTTTACCTATAAAGCCACAGATGGAGAGAAAGTATTCATATGGCATATATTTGACAAAGGGCTTCATTGTATCTAAAAGGACTCTTACAGTTCAATAATAAGAAAGCAAACATCTCAAAAATGGTTAAAATCGTATTCACAAAAATATGTATATATGGCCAACAAACAAATGAAAATATGCTCAGCATCGTTAAAACCAACACAATACATATTATATATCAACCAGAACAGCTAAGATTAAATCTGACAATCCCAAGTGTTGACAGGGCTGTGAGCAACTTGAACTCTCATGCATTGCTGGCAGAAATGTAAATTGATACAATAACTTTAAAAAATAGTTTGGCAGTTTCCCATTAAGTTAACATATACTTAACATATGATCCAATAATTCCATTCTGAGGTATTTATTCAAAAGAAATGAAAACATATGTTCTTACTAAGACTTGTACCTAAATATCCATAGCAACTTTGTTTACACTAGCTCCAAACCAAAAATAAGCCAAATGTCTATCAAGTGGTGAATGGATAAAGCAATTGTAGTATGTTTAAGCAACAGAATTCTATGCAACATTTACAATGAATGAATCATTGAAATACACAACAACATGGATGAATTTTACAAATATGGCCTGGCATTGTGGCTCATACCTAAAATCTTGGTCTTTGGGAAGTTGAGGTGGGAGAATCATTCGAAGCCAGGAGTTCAAAACCACCCTGGGCAACAGAGTGAGACCCCCTATCTCTACACAATTTTTTTTTTTTTTTGTAAATTAGTAGCCAAGCAGCCGGGCTCGGTGGCTCAGCCGGTAATCCCGCGGCTTTGGGAGGCTGAGGTGAGTGGATTGCCTGAGCCTGCAGGTTTGAGACCCGCCTGGACAACTTGGCGAGACCTCATCTCTACAATAAATCAAAAAATCAGTCGGGCATGGAAGCGCATGCCTGTAATTCCGGCTACTCAGAAGGCTGAGGCGGAAGGATCGCCAGAGCCCAGCGGGTCGAGGCTGCAGTGGCCAGGAGCGGCCACTGCACTCCAGTGTGGGCGACAGAGTGAGACTCCAACTCAAGAAAAAAAAAAGGTAGCCAAGCATGGTACATGTCTGTAGTTCCAGCTACCAGGGAAGCTGAGGTGAGAGAATTCTTTGAGCCTAGAAGTTTGAGGCTTCCGTGAGCTATGGTTGCACCACTGTACTCCAGCCTGGGTGCAGAGTGAGACCCTGACTCCTAAAAAAGAAAGCTGAGTGTACCCTGGGAGAAACAGATCAGAGGTTACCTAGGGCTGGAAATAGCAGGGTCTACCTTTCAAAAGGACATGAAGGAACTTTTTGAGCTGATGAAGTTATTCTAAAATGTGTTCTTTTTTTGGAATTGTAGTTACATGAGAGTTTATATTTGTCAAAGTTCATTGAACTGTACAATTATAATGGGTTCATTTTTTGTATAAATTATAACTCAATAAAACTGATTAATAAGTTAAAAAATACTGTTGTCTCTGATTTCCGACACCTATCTATAAGACAAACTTTCAGGCCTTCACTCAGACACTATTTACTTTATTTTAGGTAAGTTTAAAAATATACATATTACATAATTTCCTAGCCCAGACAAAATGAATGGCTGATAGCCTAAACTCTTAAAGCAGACTGCCTGGCTTGAGGACTCTGTCATTTAATGACTTTGGATAAATTACTTAACTTCCCCATGTGTCAGTTTTCTCAGCTGTTAAATGTGAGGAAAAAAATACTATGGCTTCATTGGGTTGTCACAAGGATTAAATGTGTTAATGTACAAGAGGTACCCACCCCCTAAAAAACCAGAATTATCTTTTGGAGGGCAGGCCCCTTGTATTACAGGCTTCCACCACTGTGTCAGTGTTCTAGGAATCATTGGCTTCAGTGTACTAGCTACTGTTGTGGGAGACTGTGTTCGGCTTCAGGGAATTTGTTTGTGTCAAACAGGTGACTGGTTCTTCCACCATGACAATATACCTGTCCGTACTGCACTGAATACTAGTTCATCAGTTTTTGACCCAAAGCAGCATGACCCCAATGCCCCACCCTCTCTAGTCACCCAATCTTGCCCTTAGTGACTTTTTTTTTCCTAAATGAAAAAAGTCCTCAAAGGGTAACATTTTGCCAATGTGGAAGAGGTGAAACAAAAACAGCAGAGGTACTAAAAGTCATCAAAATTGATGAGTTCAAAAAACTGTTTTGAGCAATGAAAAGTGTCTTGATAGGTGTAGTGCATCAAATGGAGAGTACTTAGAAGATGACTGAAGTTTAAACAGGTAAGAATTTAAATACACAATTTTTAAATAAATAAATTCCATTTTGGGGTCCCCCCTTGTATGTAAAAAATACTTATTACAATGTATAGTATATAGTAAGCACTATATGTATTTTATCTCTTGTGTGGAGGGTACTTGTCAAAATGTTTGTCATATTCTGACTTGAATTTGAGCGATTTGTCTATATGTGCTATTCTCATTTGATTGTAAACCATTGGAAAGCAAGGGACATGTTTGTTCTTCATTTCTTCCAAAGAGTCTACCACAGCATTTAGGATAGTTGATCAGATTTTTATTCCACTGTTATAATGTGTACAAATGCTGAGATAATACTAAAAGTCATAATCTGTGAGTACAAGATAGGCATTATTATTAATTCCATTTCAGAACTGAGGATTGTCATTTACAGATTGAGTGGTTAAGTGACTTACCAAGGCCAACACTGAGAAGGAGGTGGTGGGTGGGGAGAAAGAGAGAGAGAGAGAGAGAGAGAGAGAGAGAAAGGAAGAGAGACAGGAGACACAC
The DNA here is from genome assembly GCF_000164805.1 of Carlito syrichta. NCBI lineage: Eukaryota > Metazoa > Chordata > Mammalia > Primates > Tarsiidae > Carlito > Carlito syrichta. Next base: position 423,957 of record NW_007066682.1, on the reverse strand, counting down.
ATTGTATTATCCCATTTATATGACAGCTGTTAGGCAAGGTGGGTTTTGATGTTTTCTCTTTGGAGTATTATACAACCATTTGCTTCTATGCTAGGAAGCCTGGTATGACTCTGTTTTGTGTCACCTTGGATCTAATTTTTATGTTTTTGTGCTTTTTCCTCTTTATTCTCTCTGCCCTCTTTTCAATGTTAGACTTTTCACTTTTTCTGTGTGCCTGATACTGATAGAATCTACTGCGACCTCTTCTTTACAACCAGCGACTTTCCATTTTCTGACAACTGTCACCTAGCGATTTCCATTTTCTGACAACTCTTGATGAAAATGATATAACGCACTTTGTTTAAATTTTATCAAAATAAAAACAAGAATAAACAGGCTCTGAGAGAGGACACGGGGAGTTTTTCTATAATTAAAAAAATGTATTTCTAGGGCCAGGAACTTTTCTGTAAACTTGTTAAAAAATTGGTATATGACACAGAATCAAGGAGACAGATTACAGGTGCTAGATCCATTAATTCTTACAAAGTAAATATCCATCCTACCACTGCTTAGATCAAGACATAGATAATTACCTACAACACAGACTCCTCCCTTGTTTAAGGCAGGGATTTTTCAACACATATTATGATTCAGAGTTCTTCTTCGCCTATGCCTATGTTCTGTATGATTGCACTTCTGAATAAGTAAGCTAATATTATTCACTTATTTCAATAGCTCGATCTTTACAATTTTACTGTATATCCCTGAAGTACGCAGACAATGCAACAATGTTCTAAGTCTGGGAAGTATGTTACATAGTGTTAGGGGAAGGGGACAGGGTGGTGGGAGAATTATGGGACTGATGAGCTTAGTGCTCCCAGAATTGGCTTTTTCACTCAGGGCAACATTGCTCCAAGTTCCAGATTGCACTAAGTCTGTTTGCAGACTTCTGCATCTCAGCTCCCAAAGGTGACTTCGGACCACACTGTTTCCCAGCCCCAGAGGTGTCCCAGAAATCAGTTTGTCTTTCTCAGTGGGTATTGCATCGCTTGCTCCTGCTCTGTGAGTGTTTCTTTTATGCTTACTATGTCTCTTTGATCTGCTGAAAATGTCCTTCTCTATACTTCTGATTAAAATTAAATTAAACCTGGGGAGTAGGGCAGGGGAGGCTGGGACCAGAGCATGAATGTGTTGCCTGAGGCCCTGGCTGGGCTGTCTTCTAGCTTCTGAGACACTACTCTGGCCAGAGGCCTTTGGAGAGGCAACTATGAGAAAGAACTGCCTTGTGCCCTGAGAACCCCCCACTGTCAGTGCTGCTGGGGCTGGAGATGTCAGCTGTATTTTGAAGATTAGCTGCCAAATCTATTGAAAAGAGGTAGGGGAAGAGCTTAGGGGGCTTCAGGGAGACTTTTATCACCCATTCTGGCCTTCTGGTAGATAATGACCCTGTTGCTTCCTTTTTCTCATTTTATTCATTTGATGATTAGGTGATGGGACAAGAAGCCTTTGGCAGATTCAAATGTGTCTCATATAAACCATCTCTATGAAATAGTTAAATTTACTTGGAAGGTAACTCAGGAGTTGTAAATGAAAAAATGTCCCTTATGAATGCAAACCCAAATCCATGAAGATTAGCTCTGGAGTGGAATCTCCATGTGGGAGAGACCACAGACAGTGCTGCCCACATGGCTGTGCCTGGGGTTCTCTTGCTTTGGGATCTTCCAGGACAATGGCCCACAAGAATGCTTTGCTTTGCTTTTTTTCCTTTGGCCCCATCAAGCTTAAATGCCTTCCTTGGAGGCCCCTGTCTCCACCCAAGCAGGATAGATTTTTTAAAAGACTTTACTTAATATCAAGAGAGAGGCAGAGTGAAAGAAGCCCAAGACATACAAGGCATATATTAAACATCCGGCTCACTGCCTGTATGGGTTCCCAATGTTATCGTATCCATTCTACCTGCTTCAAAAGATGAAGTTTCTACCCTCTGTTACCGAAGTTCTTGCAAAATCAGGTTATCCTTTGCCTGGGATTCTTACTTCTTGCGTTTCAGTCTGTCTCTGCATAGGCATGGAGATTCACCAATGAATGAGAATAAAATGCCTGCTCTGTATTAATCTCTAATATGTATTGGGCCCTCTGCAAAATGGTTTCTATGTGTTATTTCATTTCTTCTTCCCAATAATTCTATGGGGTGAGTATTATTAATCCTATTTTGCAGATGAAGAAAGCAAAACTCACAGAGGTTAACTAAATGGCTCAAGGGCACACAAACTAGTAAGTGGTGGAGTCAAGATTTGAACACAGGTTTTTTTTTAATGCACTGCCTACCCTCTTGAATTTTATAACACCTTCATTGTCAAACTTGAGAAAAGACTGTTCTGTTGTCCATCGGAATTCTCATCTCAGTTCTTGTCTCTAGATTGAGTGATAGGACTTTCCTACTGATAAGTGTCCCAGGAGGATTTGGAACTCTGCAACAGGTGTAGTTTTGCCTGTAAATGCCAACCATATAGTCATATTATTATGCATCTTCATATCCAGCATTCATAAAAGAACTACACAAATTAAATTATGGGGGGTGGGATCAATACTTCACAAGGTGATTTTTGTATCTTGCAAAAGGTTTCCACACAAGATTCTTTTATCCAGCAAACACAGTAGTACATTTCAAGCACCGATTGATTTGCATATAGTCACTCAGGAATACATCTACTCTGCATGAATAATCACCATTATAGTTAAAACAGCTACCATTTACCGAATTTCTATTATGTACCTCAAACTTTATATTCATATTTTCATTTACTCTTCAACACTTGGCAAGGTGATAATATCTTTCTTGTTTTAGAATTGAAGGAGGCACTTTTCCACACTTACAGAGGTAGGGAGGAGCAGAGAATGCAAACTTGGTTCTCACCGACTTTAGAGATTTTATTCTTCTTGCCATTTCAGATGCACAGATGGATGAGAACGTGTCTATAACTTAACAAGCTATCTCACCATCACATCATTAGTACAAATAACCTTTTTCTTTCTTTTTTTGACTAGGGCAGTAAACTTCAAATACTTGTCGGTCTCTGGTCAAATCCTCTTATTATTTGAACTGGCATCCTCTCTTCCTTTCACTAAATTGCTCTCCAAAGTCACCTTGCCCCTTTCAAACGTCACTTTCTCTTTGGTCTAGTCCCCTTGGTGTATGATATCAATCACTATCCCCTTAAGTATTCTTGGGCAAATAAATTCCATTTCTCCACAAATACTTTCTGATGGCTTAGTTTCTATTGGTCCCTCAGAATATGATGAAGAAGGAGACAGACTATCCTGTGCTTTCTGGGATCTTCTATTCAATTGGAAGTGTCAGGAGTTAAAATATTAATTAAAATATTAATTAGGAGTTATTTATTTAATTAAAATAGTGGTAAATGCTACAATAGGGAAATATCTCAACTCAATACTTATGGAATACGTGGGATTGTGCAATATACTTTATGCACTTTCACTTATTTAATTTTCTCAGTAACCCTTGGAGGCAGGCTCTATTGCTTTCCCCATTTAATAGATCAGTAAACTGAAGCACAAAGAGATGAAGGAGCTTTTTCAAAGCTTAAGTAGTGAGTGACAGAGCCAGAATCTGGCTTCAAGAAATACGGTTCTGGAGCCTGAACTGTTCATCAAAACACTGTAATAAATGAATATTGAGAATATTGACCAAGGAAGTGATGTTTCAGTTGACGTAGGAATGAATGAAGGGGATGACAGGAGAATAGAAGGAAAGCACACATGGCAGAGGTGTGGTCTGGTGCAAGACCTTCAGTGGGCAGGGGCAGGGCAAGCATGGGAGGGGAAGCAAATCTGCAGGCGTGTGTGCACATGTGTTTGTGGGAGGCAGAGCATACAGGAGGCTGAAGAGAGAGGCTTCACCCAGCAGCCCTTGTGGGCCATGAAGAAGGGTGTGTTAGCTTTTGTTCTGTGAGCAGTAAGGATCCCTTAAAGGGTTTCAGCATGGAGTGTGTGTGCTTTTGTCTACCCTGCACTTTCTAACCCGATCCTGACTACTGGCTGGAGCTGGGGGTGTCTCATAACCATGGCTTCAAACACAAGCTGGGCTTCCAGAAAGCCCTCTCACAGGGCCCAGCGAGTCATCCCTTGCCTCAAGTCACCTACCTCACTGCCACCACCCAGCCCACAAGGGAGTCTTGCACGTGCACACACGCGTACTCATGCATACGTGTGCCCCACATTATTCTTGGCAGGTATCTTGTTTCTACATCACAGAAGTAACTGAGACTGTGAGGCTGTGAGGCTGTGAGGCCTTGCTTCACAAATGTATCTGTACGAGAGTCTCAAAACCACCACTTACTAATCTGTGACCAGCAACCTGTTATTTAACCTCTTTGAGTCTCAATTTCCTCATCTGTAAATAGGGAATATAATAAAGATATTACTTTTGAATTGTTAAGAAGATTCAAAAAGTTAATATATGTAGATATATATTATGTATGTAATATTTGAAAATGTATGTAAAGTATGCCTAGCATATCAAAATTATCATTGCCATTACTCTTATTTATGATGATCTGCACCTGCTTCAATTCTCCTAGTACCTCCTCTGCTTGTACTCTTTTAAAAATATATATATTTAATATATATATATATATATTTTTTTTTTTTTTTTTTTTTTGAGTTGGAGTCTCACTTGGTCGCCCAGACTGAAGTGCAGTGGCCGCTTCCGGCCACCGCAGCCTCGCCTCCTGGGCTCCGGCGATCCTTCCGCCTCAGCTTTCCGAGTAGCCAGAATTACAGGCGTGTGCTACCACCCTGGCTGATTTTTTGATTTATTATAGAGATGAGGTCTCGCTGCCCAGGCGGGTCTCGAACCCGCGGGTTCAGGCAATCCACTCACCTCAGCCTCCCAAAGATGCGGGATTACAGGCTGAGCCACCGAGCCCGGCTTATTTAATATTTTTTAGAGATGAGGTTTCACTGTCACCCTGGCTGGAATGCAGTGATGAGATCATAGCTCACTGCAGCCTCGGACTCCTGGGCTCAAGCCATCCTCTTGCCTCAGTTTCTTGAGTAGCTGGGATTACAGGTATACACCACTGTGCTTGACTTGCCTGTACTTTTGACCTAACCCCTCCTCTCTCACCTTTTTGTAAGCCTTGCTCCACAATTTTTTCTCCAAAAAAATGAGTTTATAGAGTTTCAAATTTTTTTTTGCTTCTGGTACAGGTCCCAAACCCTGTGAAAATTCTTGTGTATCTCTTCTCTTTACACAAACAAAAACACCCCAGCAAAAAAAACAACAAAAAGACAGAGGCAACAGCAGCTCTGTCCTGTGTCTCTCTTCACTCCCTGTTCTCTGTATATCCCTCATAGCCCTGCTCCAGGAAGGGTATCTCCACTGGTTGCTCCCACATGCTCAGCCTCCTGTTCACCCCTCATCTTCCTGCAATCAGACTCCTATGCTATCTCCCTCTGAGAAAAGTCCTCTCATAAACTTCATCTATGATGCCTTCACTTCCAAACCCCATAGACTCTTCAGTTCTCAGTGGTTTAGACCTTTGTGTGGCAGGTGACCTTCATGTTGCCCACTCCTTTCTTTCTGAACTCCTGTCCTTCCTTGGCTTTGCAGACGACTGCTTCATTGGGTTTCCTTCACCATCTTGACATTTGCTCCTCAACTGCAACTGAATGATCATTTTCCATGTTCTCTTCCTTTGTTTACTACTTAAACACTGGTGTTCCCTAGGTTCTCACTTAACATGAAAATTGCACCTATTTCCAGGTTTCTGCCTGTTTCCTTTGCTCTGGTTCCTCACACATCTTTGTCTCCAGTCTGCGTCTTCAGCCTAAGCCCCAGTGCTGTATTGCAGACACCACCACCTGGATGCCTCACAGGTGGCTTAAATCTATCACCGCCCAAACAGAACCAGTGATCTTTCCTCCCAAACAGAATTGTTCTTTCTTTATTTCCCTTTTGGATACATCACTCTCAATCTGCTCATTCTGCTAGAAATCTGAGACTCAGCCTGTTCTCTTTCTTCTCCTTCACTGTGTCACTATATAAATACATATATATACATACATAATATATATGTACATATATGTATATATATGTACATATATGTATATATGTACATATATGTATATATATGTATGTATGTGGAATTCTGCAGACTCTATCTCCAGCCTCACTTATCAACCTCCCTCTTCTCTCCTGACATTCTAAGTAGTCCTTGTCCCAGTTCAGGCTGTTCTTCTCTCTTATCTGATTTTCTGTGATAGACCCCTAATTGATCTGCCTGCCTCCTCTATGTTCCCCTCCATCCATCACACACACAGCTGCTTCTAGGGTGATTTTTCTGAAGTGTAAACTATGTCGTTCCCTTGCTTAAAACTCCAAAATAGTTGTTACAGAGTGAATTTCAAACTTCTCAGTATTCCATACACAGCCTTTTTACTCTGCCCCCTACATACCTTACCAGGCCCCCCACCTTCACCTTGTGCCAAACTCCCTGGAGTTCTTAAAAAAATGCTGAATTCTTTTATTTTCCTAAGCCTGGTGAGCATCTCTTCAACCTAAAGTCTTGGTCTTCTGTCTTTTCCTGTATTGACTTCTGTTTTAGCGTCTATAGCACCTTATATTTTATGCCTATTTGTCTACCTCCTTTGGTTCTGCTCATTCTCTAAGGGCAGGATCTCTCTCTCTCTCTCTCTCTCTCTCTCTCTCTTTCCTTTTCTCTCATCCCTAGTGCCTCGTACAGTGCTGGGCATGTGATGGCTGCTCTTTACATGTTTGTTGAATGAATGAATGAACATGTCTTGAGTGAGTAGAGATGACATGATTCTCTATGTTATAACACACACTCTGATGTAGAATGCAGGAGATTGTGACTTTCGGTAAGTCAGTGGATCTCTCTGAAGTCAGTTTCTCATCAATGAACTTTGGATTGCAGTATATCAGCTTCAAGATTGAGAGGTGGACTAGATAATATTTTGAGATCTAAGATTGAGAACGCTTTTAGATGTACAGGATGTATTAGCTCAGATTCCTCTCCTTGTCTAAAGGTGTTTTTATAAAATGCATTTTATATACTATTGGGGAGGTATTTTCATTATCCCCATTTTGCAGATAAAGAGACTGAAGTCCAGGATCACTAGTCACTCAGTGACAGAATGAGGATTCAGACTCAGTCATATCCACTGTGATTCACTTCTGGTTCACCCCTACTCTACTCTGTCTCAGTTTTTGAAGCTGTGCTTGGGGAACCAAGTTTCATTTTATTATCATATAGGTCAGGGGTCAGCAAACTTTCTGCAAAGGGACGAAAAAGATATATTTTTGTTTTGCTGTTGCACATTCTTTTTTGAAGAAAGGGTAGGGGGTATTTTGTTTTGGTTTTGCTGTGCACAATCTTTTAAAAATGTAAAAATCTTTTTCAGCATATGGGCCATAAACAAACAAGTTATGAGTAGGCCAAATGGCTTTGTCCTTGGTAGAGTGAACCTTTTTCTCACTGAGCTTACCAAATCAGGGCAGTTTTTCTATGAGTACATTGAAGCAATACAAGAAATTAATGACTGTTTTAATAATTCCTGTTAGATTAAGATCAAGCAATGTAATTCTACAGCAAACACAGCAACAGTCCCAGCCTCCCTTGAAGCAGCCTGCAAGGGTTGCATTAAATGCTGACCAGCCAGGCCCAAAATGTCTGTCTGCTCTGTGAATCATCCCTGTTTTACAGAATGGCAGGCACTGTGGGGAGCAAAACTCTTAACTTCCTTGTTCTGTTCTCAGTAATTTACATAGGGACTTCCTCCAAAGAGATCTGTGGCAAAGTAGGAAAGGGAACTCCAGATCATTGACTGTCTGGTCTTAAATCTAGATCAATCAACACATTAAGAGTTTTTCAACATCTCCTCCCTAACCTCTAGTGTTGCATTTGGGACACAAGAGAACAAAAGCTGTCTGGAGAAACTTTAAATTCACATACAGGAAAAAGGAAAATCCTGTATTTCTTAACCATTTTGAGATAATAGATCCCTATGATTATTGAAAAACACTATAGATCCCATACGCCGAAAAATGTCTGGGTGAAGATACAAAATAGTTGGCATTCATTTTCAGGGTATTCTTGCTTTCCCAGAAGTCTAATCATGGGCTCAGTTCCAAATGTCCTGTTTTAAACAATTGGAGAAAAATGAAATGCTTAAGTGTGTAGTATTGATTGAAGAATCAGTATTCTCCCGAGCCTGTCATCTCTCTGGAGTGGTATTCTCCAGCTGCCCACCCACCTGTTTCTGGGTCAATGGCATCATTCGGTCACCAGTAGGAAAGATGCATTTCCTTGGGCCTGCAGTCTATGTCACTTGAGCTGATGTGAGACAGAGCATGGGGCCCCTGAGGCTCGCTCTCCTGCGGTCCTCCTGCTCCTTATCTCTGTATGTCGTGTTTTCCAGCCAGCGCATCTAATGGGAGGTCATGGTTCTCTAGCTTGGCATTTTCCTCTGAGTGTTTTTCTACAAGTCAAGGACAGCCCTCTGGGAAGAGGGAAGCATGCTCTGTCTCCTCAAACTCCTGTTCAATGGAGCATGGATTCAAAATAAATTTTATTTTCCCTTCAAAGTTGTGGCCTTTGCCATGCTCTCACCTGATCCGTGGAAAGAGCCAGAGCTGGCAGGGCGGAGAAGTGGGTGAAGAGATACAGGTGTGGTGCCAAGAGTAGGCACCTGAGGGCTGTCACTGGTTATGCCTAACATCTGGGGAGTGTTGGCAGAGGTGGTTGCTGAACTCGGAGCCTAGTATTTTGCTCCTGCATGCTTGTCTCCTGACTGCTATAGTAGGTTGAATAGTGTCCCCTAAATGTTCATGTCTACTTGCACCTTTATAATGCAGCCTTGTTTACAAATAAAGTCCTTGCAGATGTAGTAGTTAGGGATCTTGAAATACAATCATATTGGGTTTCAGATGGTCCCTAAATTCAGTGACGGTGCCTTTATAGAAGGAGGAGAATACTCAGAGAGACACAGGGAAGCAGGCCATGTGAAGACAGGCAGAGTTTGGAGTAATGCTACTACAACCAAAAAAAACACCTGGAGTCACCAGATGCTAGAAAAGGCAAGGATTCTTTTCTAGAGTATAGCCCTTGTGAAAACTCAATCTAAGATTTCTGGCCTCCAGACCGGTGAAAGAATACAGTTCTTTTGTTTTAAGTCACCAGTTTGTGGTACTTTGTCACAGTAGCTCTAGGAAACTAATACAGCTGCTTTCTAATTGTTGTAGATGATGGATGGGCTGACTCCTGAATGGATGGAGACCATGATTTCTGTGTACCCTGGAGGATGCCCATGGAAAAATGATTCAAATTTTGAACTCTCTGATTTATGGAAAATGTAGGTCTTGGAGGTGCTAATTTATTGCAATATTCAGCAAGTCACTTGACCCTTCTGTGTGTTGGTGTCTGTGCCTGGTAAGAAGCCAAATCTTTCCTACTTCTCCTTCCCCCCAGTCCCAAGTTTCTGCCAGAACTTCAGAAATCCTAGCTGTCAATCCCAACTTGTGAAGAGAACCACTTACTGCCCTCCAAACTCATCCTGCTCTTTTCTTTCTTCATTGTATATCTCTGCTCAAAATTTCCTCTCCATCTGGGATAATCCTCCTCATGTTCGTCATACCCAGCGTTAAATCCACAGTGAATTAATTATCGTGTGTCTGTCTTATCTCTTATACTATACCATAAGTTACTTGAGGTAGGGATCATTCACACTCACCCCGCAGCCAGCCCTGAGCACAGCAGTTTGTAAAGTCCTCATTTGTAATTCATGTCACACAATATCCAATATAAAGGAAGGGTTTAAATTCATTGTAAATGCTAAGGGTAATGTGCTCATTTTGGTATTTTTAAATGGCAAAGAACCATGTTTTTCCTCATGAGATTTTTCTCTTCAGTCTACTCCCAAATGTCACTGAGTTTGGTTAAAATTACAGAAGATTGTATCCTGTTTTTGTGGTAGAAGTCAGGCTTAGAGTTAGGTTAAAAGTTTCTATCCTCACTCTACCATCTACTTCTCCTGCAGTCATGGGCATAACTAATGCTTGATGTGCACATGGATTCAGATGATCCATCAATAAGGATAGGAAAGCTCACCTCACTGAGTGTTTAAAGGACATAAGGTCCCTGTTAGATAGGTGGTAGCCATCAGATGTTAGCTCTGAGTTCTGTTTATCACTCTATTTTTGCTGGCTCTCTTTTGTTCCAAAACAGTAGATGATATATATTCAATGCAAGTATTTCTTGATATCTAGAAATAATAGTAAATACACATATAGTTTCTACCATGTTTCAGGCAGTACACTAAGTACTTATTAAGTACTAAGTACATGTGTTAATTCATAGGAACTATAATTCTTCATATTTAACAGATGAGCCACAGGGAGGTTAGGTAAGTTGTCCAGGTTTTCTCAATTAGTTAAGGTGGATTAAGGACTTGAATTCAGGCAGTCTGACTTCAAAGTCTGAGATCTTAATCACTATACATACTGCATTCAAGTTATTGAAATAAACAAGCAGAGAAACACTTGGACCTATTGAGTGGCCCAGTTGGAACCTAGATTTGCTTTGTTTGTTTGCTTTAATCAGTGGCAGAATCTTTATAGCTGACCTCACTGAGCCTTCTATGTCAATAATGGGAGCAGTGCAAAAACTCAAAATAATTTAGCAGTGGTTAAAGCTTCTTTTCTTTTAGGACTACTCTAAAAAAACAGGTCATCAAGAGTAATGGTTATGTGTATGGGTTTTTGTAGATAGAACTGGGTTTGAACTGAGTTTATGAACTCTAGGATTTGGGGCTGGATAATCTCTCTCAGTCTCATTTCCTCTTTGGCAAATTCCTCACAGGTTTACTATAAAAATCAAGTGTGCTAGTGTTCATAAACTGCCTGGTCAAAAGTCCTTCCTGATAAATCTTTAAAAAATCATTATGAAGATCATCTGCCCAGTGTGTGCCACAATCACTTGTAAAATATATAATTCCTTCCAAACAATAATGAAAGTACCAACATTTGTAAATGTTAAAACCCTTTTTTAATAAAGTATAATGAAGATTTTCTCTGTATCATGCCACTTTTGCTAGTATTTTCACATTTTTTCTTGAAAAGTGAGAAAGAGGCAAAGTTAATTGGTGAGGAGAGAATTGTGCACAACCTAGGTATACGCAAGGAAATGTCAGATGTCAAGTGGAAAGTGGTGGAAAGCAAGGTGAGAACCTCAGGACTCATTTGATTCCTACCTTGGTGGTAAATAATCTACCTGTGAGTTATAGTCACCCAGGAGGCCAAATACTAATTTAAATGTAGTGTGCTAAACATTGTTTTCAGAAGTAGTAAGTAATATGTTTTGCTTTTTTTCCTACAACTTATTTTCAAGTATGTATGTGTGTGTGTGTGTGTGTGTGTGTGTGCGCGCACAAGTATATATATACATATATATATGAGGGGGAATAAACAAAAATTATGTTTTTATCCTTAACTGTTTAAACTCCAGTCATCTTCAAAGTATTCTACGTTTGATGCAATATACTTATCAAGATGCTTTTTCCACCACTCAAAACAGTTTTTGAACTCATCAATTTTGATACCTTTTAATGCTTCTGCCATTTTTTGTTTCACCTCTTCCACATTGGCAAAATGTTTCCATTTGAGGACATTTTTTATCCGGGGGGAACAACTCACTGGGGGTGAGATTGCGTGAATAGGGAAGGTGGGACATAGGGGTCATTCAGCAGACAAAAACTGCTAAACACTCAGAGTGGCATGGTCAGGTGCATTGTCATAGTGGAAGAACCAATCACCTGTTTGCCAAAACTCAGAATGTTTCTTTTGTAAATCATGATGCAATCTTCCCAAAATTTCCAGATAAAAACTTTGGTTTACTGTTCGATCCAGAGGATCAACTTCCAAGTGTACTATAAGGGACCTGACCCCAAAGATAATTCCAGCTTTTTGGTGGCCACACACACACACACACACACACACACACACACACACACCCCTATATATTGTTGGGAACACTAAAATTTAAAAAGTCACTTAAAGGCATAATTGAATTCATAGTAGCCACTTATATATTTCTCAATCAGCAAATACTAAAAGCACAATAGGTGTGGAGATAAAAAAATATTGTTGATGTTAAAAAGGGGCACCATTTACTCAAAAAGATGAGAAACCTCAACTCACTGAGCATGTCAGGAGTCTGACATGCTCAACTGCTCAATGAACATGCTTGTCCTTCTCCTCACAGGGGTGAAAACTGTTGCTGGCTCTTGTTAGAGAAGGAGCACGAGCCAAGGCTAGAGGCCATGAGGTAAAAGAATCAAAACTCCCGGTGGATCTAGACAGGAGTAAAATTCAAGGCCACAGGGACATGGCACTGCCGAGGTTCTTCTAGGCAATAGTTCCTGTATTTATACATATCTGGATTGTTCTCAAGAATTGTTCAAATTTGTATTGAAGCTACAAAGCCAGCTCTAGCTCTAGGGAAAGGCATTGGCCAGGGCTAAACTAAGGGACAGAGTTTCTGGCCAGCTGGGCTAGGGTTTGAGCTTCCAAGGGTGTGTTAGAAATGAAATGAAGAACCAAGCAGTGAAGAACACAGAGAAGCTGTCCACACATACATCGGTGGGGGCAGTAAGGAGGCTGAAGACCAGTGTCAGGGAGGTCCCTGGCAGCAAACTCTACTCTAGACACAACTGACACAATGAATTTGGGGAGTGGGTTCCTACAGACCTCCAGATTGGGCTCTCTATTTCAGAAATGAATGGTGCTGGGTCTACAGGAAGAGGTTATTTCTAACAGCTGGGCAGGTCAAAGTCAGGCAGGAAAAATGTATAATTTTTTCCTTTATCAACATCCATGTGGGTGGTCATCCATTCCCTGCAGATGCATCTTTAGTGACATCAGTGCCTTTAGGGGTGAGGTGGGGTCACGTTCCACTTAAGAGAAAAGAGACCTGTTGGTGTTGGCTTTTTAATGGAAATGGGTCCCAATGGAGTGTTCCAACTTGTCCCAACTGGCTATTTGGAAGGGAGCAAAGCTAAGGTGTCACATTGTAATTTTGTGAAACTCTGAGTTAGAACTGTATTATTTTTGCAGAAGATTGCAAAAGCACAAATAAAATTGTTATATGGGGAATGTGTGTGTGTGAGAGAGAGAGAGAGGAAGAGAGAGACAGAGAAGTTCAGAAAGACAGATACAGACTTGAGGGGAGATAAATTTCTTCTTTATTGCTGAAAAATATGACATCCCTTTGGGAAGCAGAACATAGGGCATAAAAGTTTTCTTTCAACTCCATGCCTCTGGAATTCTTTGTCTTCTTTTTTGCCCATTTTTATTATTATTTCAACTGGAAATAATCAGACATGTATGTTGTTCTAGGCACTAGGCTAAGCGATTTATATACAATATAACATTTAATTCTTGTAACAGAAGTAGTCTCCATGAATATCCAAAATACAGTGCTCAGAGAGCTTCTGGGATTGCTGAACACATGAAGGTCCCTGGAGGGTGGTGTGCCCAGGGAAGGAGTGAGAGCTCTGAGTTCCTTTCTCCATGCCTTGCTCTATGCATCTCCTTACCTGTATCCTTTGTGACATTCTTGATAATAAATCCTTTGACATGTTTCCCTGAGTTCCTTAAGCCACTGAAACAAATTAACCGAGCCCAAGGAGGGGGTTGTGGAAATCCTGATTGATATAGCTGGTTGATAAGAAGCACAGGCAGCCGGGCTCGGTGGCTCAGATCCCAAGCCTTTGGGAGGCTGAGGTGAGTGGATTGCCTGAGCCTGTGGGTTCGAGACCCACCTGGGCAGGTGAGACTTCATCTCTACAATAAATCGAAAAAATTAGCTGGGTGTGGTAGCGCGCACTTGTAGTTCCTGTTACTTGGAAGGCTGAGGCGGAGTGATCTCCGGAGCCCAGCAGGTCGAGGCTGTGGTGGCCGGGAGCGGCCACTGCACTCCAGTCTGGGCAACAGAGTGAGACTCCAACTCAAAAAACAAAAAACAAAAAAAGAAAACAGACAAAACAAACAAACAAACAAAGAAGCACAGGCAAAGGTTTTTAACCGTAATTTTAAGATTCTAAATCTAGCTTCTTAGGTTCTAATAAGTGAAGGTAAGTGTGGAATGAGATCACAAATTTAACTTTTAACCTAACACAGATATGCAAAATAATAAAATATGAAAACTTGCTTTTGTCTACAATTAATTTGGTCTTTCTCCTGAATTTCCACTTAGTGGAAAAAGAAATGAACTACACATCCAATCTGATGTAACCTTAGTCCAATTTTAAAAGTTGAAAAGTTAAATAATCCCTTCAGGCAATGTTCAATCTCTCCCTAGTGTCAAAAAACCTCCACTCTCTTTGGCATTTGGGTAGGGGGTGTATGGCTTGGCAGTGGGCAGATATATGAGTTAGGATGTATAATGCTAGCTTCTGTAATAAACAACCATTCCCCACTCGAAACTTAATGGCTTAACACAAAGAAAGTTTATTTCTCCTCTATGTCACAGTTTGATGTGGAAAGGGTGGTTTTTCTTCAGGTGGTGGCAGTGGTTCAGGCTCTCCTTTCATCTTCTTTTTTTTCTCCCTTCCAAACATTTCTTTCCCTCTCCCTCTTCCCTAAGTACATAATCTAAGTTGTCTGCTGGGGAAGAGGAAGAATAATGCATAAGGAGTTGTGCATGGGGCTTATGGCCAGGCTTGAGGTGGTAGACGTTAAGACTGTTCAGATTCCATTTACCAGAACCTGATCATAAGATCCCAACCTAATTTCCAGGAATGCTAGTAAATGTAGTTTTCTTATGTGCTCAAGGAGAAGAGACATGATTGGTGGGATCTAGCCAGAACCTGCTACAGTGTGAAATCACTCCCCAGCCCTCCTGTTGTACATGCTGGTTGGCAGCTCCTTGCCTGCCTGGTCCCTCATCTGTTTCTGATGCTGAGATGGGTGGCTGGTGCAATTCAGGCTCGTTTCTCTTGGCTCAGTCAACTGTCCAATGGAGCTCCCTTTCTGACTTGGCCTCACTTTGGCACCCACTAACATCTTACTACTAGGCTTTAAATCATGCCTCACCTCAGTCTATTGTCCAGAAAATTCATTTCCAGGCTCCACTGTAGGGTCATTCTTGCTCTTCCGTGCAAGTTTCAGTGGGGGAGAGTTGAGTGACTCTCAACTCAGAGCCATAGCACCCAGGAATTCCTGATGGTTCGGTCAACCTCCTCAGGCTACCTTCTGCTTGACCACACTCCAGGAATCATCTACGGGTAAGGCCTAGGCTGGTGGGAGGCTGCTTTCAGCAGGATTTTTTCAGAATCCCCAGAAGTATCAGACAATGATTCCTCCCATTAGTGTTTCTATCAGTTTATCTAACTTACCTTCTCACTTTGAGCCTAAGTCCAGAACGGGGAAGTGGGGTGACCCTGCTGTTCTGTGTGCCTCAGCCTCTTCCTTCTCAACAGACTCAGAATCCAACTGAGGTGAGTTTTTATTCCGCATCTATCTGCCATAGTTCTCTTCACAGAGCAGGCCTTTGCACCATGGGAAATAATGCCTGTGATTGGGATCAGGTGATGACTGAGACCAGGTGTTGATGTGCTAAGAAAGATAAAAAAGATTTGGATAATCTTTCTCAAGATAATAGCCTGGCATGCCAGCAATTATAGAGCTTCAACAATCTACATTTTGACTTTCAAAATTAAATATCACCTCATTTTTTTCTTTACATTCATTCTATAACCATTTCTAATGATTCTCTGGGAGGTGGATGCCTAGGGTGGGAAGCAGAAAGGAATGTGTACTTAGACAAAAGAGAAGGCACATTAATTTAAACATGCCTCAGTTTAATGAGGATCTTTTCAGGATTATGGGCCAGGATGCATTCATTCGACAAATATTTATTGATTATGTTCTGAACACTGTTGTAAGCAATGGGGATACTGCAGTCAACAAAACAGATAAAAATCCTTGCCCTTAAGAAGTCTATGTTCTAGTGGAGCGGAGGGACACAGAAATAAACACAGGTAAGTGATAGGTGTTAAGGAAAAAAATAAAGCAGAGAGGAACAAATAAGATGCCAGGTGAAATGCTGGATAGGGAACAGGGAAGTCCTCACCAACAAGGTAACTTTTTAGTAAAGACTAGAAGGAAAAGGGAGAGTGAGGTGAGCTGTGAAGAATTTGGGGGGAAAAACACTCTAGGCAGATAGGATTATAAGGGAAAAGATAAGGGGCAGAAGCCTTCCTGGCTTCCTGGAGGAATATGAGGAGGTCTGTGACTGGGCCTGTAAGTGGGGAGAGTTGAAGGAGATAAGATCATAGAGTCATGAGCAGAAGGGGGGCAGATGATGTTGAATCTTTGTCTTTTACTCTAAGAGGAAGAGCTACTGGGGACTCTAAGCAGGTAAATTATCTGATCTGACTTTTGTTTCAACTGACTGCTCTGGCCCAGCATTATCCTTAGGATTAGAGCTAATGTGGCCCATCTATCTCTGTTGGAATTGTTACAGTGGCAGGAATATGTACCTTCATATGAAAGTCCATAGAGTTTGTACAGACTTAATTATCAGGAGACTCTTTCCTCTTTTTCCATTCCTGTAAGACAGGGGTTAGAAAACCACTGCTCATGAGCCAAATCTGCTTTCACTGGTTTTTATAAATAAAGGTTTATTGAAACACAACTATGCTTATTCATTTATATATATATAGTCTATGGCTACTTTTGTGCTACGATGGCAGAGTCGAGTAGTTGCAACAGAGACCACCATTTCAGCAAAGCCTGAAATATTTATTAACTGGACCCTTTGAAAAAAGGCTTGCTGACCCCTGTTATGGGAAATACATACATAATAGACAAGTAGAAAAGAAAACCAAAGGCATATGATATATGGGAATAAAATAGGTTTGATACAAAAAGATGTCAAAATAGGATACACATTATTTATACCAAAATATACCACAAGATGAAAAGGAAATAGGAATTTAGTTGAAATATGACTTCTTAGAGGTTTGGAGATTTGTGGATGTCAGATTTGTAAGACTGCTATATAGGTAACAGCATTGGTGGAAGAGTTTACCTATTGAAAAACTGCTTTCCCCAAGAGGGAACATGATGAATCACAAACTAGGCTGAAAAATTCCATCATGGGTTAGCTTGGATGCATCTACATTTGACCTGATTTGCTAATTGCTTTGCCTTTATTTTAAGAGTATTGCTTAAATATATGCTGATTTAGTCTAGGAGATCATCAACCCCTTTCATTATCAGCTCCTGTATATTAATGTCAGATAACAGCTGGTAATAGTCTTTGTACTCTTATAAGTGTGCTTAATTTTGCAAAAATAATGGGGGCTTTCTTGTCCTTTCAGACCCTGGTCCATGCTTCATTCCCTTCTGCTTAACATCACCAGCTCAGCTTGAGGCAGGTTTCATGAGAAGACACTTTGTGCTAATGCAGATCTTCCAGCACCTGAGTGGACATCCCTCAGCTCCCTTCTTACCTGAGCTATCTGGGAAGCAGCTGCCTGGCTTCCTAAGTGCCTGGCTTCACCAGTTTAATTGGTTCCAGTCAATGCACACACAGTCACCAAGACATTTTCCAAATTACTTATAATTAATGCTCTAGTCATTACAAATGAGCTGTCTCAGGCCAATTCCAATTCCCTATTCAATGGCCCGCAAAGGCAGCACAGTCAGGGTGGGATCACAGGTACCACAGTCACCCAAGAGGAAGAAACTGTTGCCCAGAGTCATGTCTGTGGCTGCTAATAAAATCATGGTGGCAAATGGTTTGGCATAAATGGCAATTACTTAAGGTATCTTTTGCAGTTTTGTGTAGTTGAGGACATAACAAAATACCATGCACCTAGGGTCATTGACACTACTCCAACAGCATGCACTTCCACTGCAACAGTTCATACACTACAACTTGGGGTCCCTGTGCTCCCTGGAAAGTTAACATTGTCACCCAAGAGCATACTGGGTCTTTGCCAAGGCTGAGCCAGGTCCATGTAATGGCAAAAAAAAAGTTGAGACTGAATGGCCATCTTTTTTTTTTGAGTTGGAACCTCACTCTGTCGCCCAGACTGGAGTGCAGTGGCCACTCCTGGCCACTACAGCTCGACCTGCTGGGCTCTGGAGATCCTTCTGCCTCAGCCTTCCAAATTGCTGGAACTACAGGTGCACGCCACCACGCTCAGTTAATTTTTTGATTTATTGTAGAGATGAAGTCTCGCCAAGTTGCCCAGGTGGGTCTCGAACCCTCGGGCTCAGGCAATCCACTCACCTCAGCCTCCCAAGGCACGGGATTACAGGCTGAGCTACTGAGCCTGGCTGAATGGCCATCTTGATTTAGCTAACTATGTAGAACTTACAGTGATATCATTCAAAAGCCTCCTGTCTGAAGCTGAATTAGGTGAGAAACTGAGTGCTTTCTTTCTTTTAAAGGCTTTATGTACATGTCAGGGGAGTTGGTTACTTCTTCCTGATGTGTCTCCTGGTCTCACTTGGTCTTTACCTCCATAAGTTGGCAGGTTCTAGACCCTGTGAGTATTTATATACTCAAAACCTAGGAAATAATAGACTCATTAGGCAGAGAGGAATATGAAGTTTTCAGGGTTGCAGCCTAGTGCTCACAGCGCAGGGTGGAGGGCTAAATCTGGCTCAAGGCACACTCAGTACTCAACATTGCCAGCTGATATAAGATCCTACTATGCCACCACTCACTGGATAAACTTACAAAAGTATACACCATCAGAGTTACCAGGTGACATTTAAACTGGGCTGTAAGAGATAGGATGGAGTAGGGCATGTAGAAGTGAGGAGGACATTCCAGTCCCAGGAAACAACTTGGGTAAAAGCAAAAAAGAGGAAAGGTAAGAGAAATGCCCAGGGAATAGGTAGTGGTTGAGGTGGCTATAATGTTTGGTACATGAAGAGGAAAAGTGGACACTAGTTTTGGAAACAGAACCTAGGGCTGTTTCAACAATCACAAGACCACAAATGTAAATACATCAACAGATGTAAAAACAAGAACCACATGATTAATATCATTAGATGTAAAAAAGCTTTTGATAAAATCCAGCATCCCTTCTTGATAAAAACCCTCAAACACCTAGGTATATATGGCACATACCTCAAAATAGTAAGTGCCATCTATGATAAACCCACAGTTAACATATTGCTAAATGGACAGAAATTGGAAATATTTCCCCTGAAAACTGGAACAAGACAAGGCTGCCCATTCTCACCCCTTTTGTTCAACATTGTGTTGGAAATTCTAGCTCAGACAATTAGACAAGAGAAGGAAATCGGGGTATCCAAAGAGAAAAGAGGATGTCAAGTTATCCCTCTTTCCTGATGATATGATCCTATACCTTGAAAATACAAGAGAATCTATCAAAAACCTGCTCATGCTGATAAAGGACTTTGGCAAAGTGTCAGGGTACAAAATAAACGTGCAAAAGACAGTTGCATTCCTATACACCAACAACAATCAGGCAGAGTCCCAAATTAAAAGCACAATCCCATTCACAATAGCCACAAAAAAATGAAATACATCGGCATCTTCCTAACCAGAGAAGTGAAAGACCTTTATAATGAGAACTACAAAACACTGCTCAAAGAAATTCAAGAAGATGCAAACAAATGGAAAAATATTCCATGCTCATGTATAGGAAGAATCAACATTGTTAAAATGTCTATCCTTCTAAAGGAAATCTACAGATTCAACGCAATACCCATTAAGTTACCAACATCATTCTTCTCAGACCTGGAAATGACAATATGGAAATTCATATGGAAACATAAATGACCACGAATAGCCAAAACAATCCTTAGCAAAAGAAACAAAGCAGAAGGTATTACACTTCCAGACTTCAAACTTTATTATAAGGCTACAGTAATCAAAACAGACTGGTATTGGTACAAGAACAGGTACATAGACCAATGGAACAGGATAGAGATTCCGGAAGCAAAACCTCAATTTCTCAACCAACTCATCTTTGACAAAGCTTCCAACAACAACCACTGGGGAGAAAAGAACCTATTCAATAAATGGTGCTGGGAAAACACAAAAATTAACACTACATGGATCAAAGCCCTAAATGTAAAACCTCAAACTATTAGAATCTTAGAAAACGCAGGGGACATTCTTATGGAAATTGGAACTGGCAGCCAATTCCTATTTGGAACCCTAAATGCCCATACCTTAAGAAATAAGATAGACAAGTGGAACCTCATCAAACTAACGAGCTTCTACAAAGCAAAAGAAACCATCAAGAGAGCAGGGGGACAGCCCACAGAATGGGAAAAAATATTTGCCAACTGTATATTTGACAAAGGCCTAACATGTAGGATATACAAGGAATTCAAATATGCCGAAAGGGAAAAAAAAACAAAAAAAAAACCAAACAGCCCCATTAAAAATTGGGCAAAAGACTTGAATAGACACTTTTCAAAAGAAGATACACAGGCAGTCAATAGACACATGAAAAAGTGCTTAGCCTCACTCATCATCAGAGAAATGCAAATCAAAACCACATTGAGATACCACCTAACCCCAGTAAGAATGACCATCATTAATAAAACAAACAACAACAGATGCTGGTGAGGATGTGGAGAAAAAGGAACGCTTCTACACTGCTGGTGGGAATGCAAACTAGTGCAACCTCTTTGGAAGTCAGTGTGGAGGTTTCTGAAAGAACTAGAAATTGATCTTCCATATGACCCAGTAATTCCCCTATGGGAATATGTCCAGAGGAACTCAAATCATTTTACAAAAAAGATACCTGCACACATATATTTGTTGCAACTTTATTCACAGTAACAAAAACATGAAACCAACCATGCTGCCCATCGAAGCTGGACTGGATAAAAAAAAGTGGTACATATGCACAATGGAATATTATATAGCCATAAAGAAGGGCAAACATATTGGTTTTGCAGCAACTTGGATGGATTTGAAGTCCATCATACTCAGTGATCTATCACAGAAACAAAGAAAAGAGTACCATGTTTTCTCACTCATAAACAGAGCTTGAACGATTATAACACTATAAGAAAGAAATTGACAGTAGTGGAAAACTGTCAGGGGAGGGAGTGCAATTGGCAGTTGAGGGAAACTGCTAGGGGAGGGAGTGTCATACCTTGTCAACAAGGGTACCTGCATAATTGATGTTTGTATACCTAACCCTGAATTGTACCCCACATCTTTATAATAAAAAAATTAAAATTTTAAATTTTAAAAAAGAAACAGAATCTATTGTACGTCCAACCTCCTCTTTAATATTTTTATTTTAAAGTTGTGGGGTACAATTCAGGGTTAGGTATACAAATGGTCATTGTGTAGGTAAAGTTTGGGTCTCACTTTGGACCCCACTTCACCTGGAATGATTTTACGTTACCCTATTGATGAGGTGTGCCACCACCCCTCACAGATTTCCACTACTGCAAACCCCTTTCTTATAGTAGTATGAAAATTTTTCAGGGTCTGCTTATGATAGATCACAGAAACAAAGAACTTAGAGTATTATAGACTCTAAGTTCATCCAAGTTGCTGCAAAGTTCATAATTTTGTCCTTCTTTGTGGCTGTGTAATATTCCATTGTGCATATGTACCACATTTTAAAAAATCTTGTCCTCTTTCGTTGGGTAGCATGGTTCCATGTTTTTACTATTGTGAATAATGCTGCGATAAACGTGCTTGTGTAGGTATCTTTTTCATAGAGTGATTTGAGTTCCTCCAGGTATATTCCCAGAAGGGGGATTGCAGGATTATATGGAAGGTTGATATTTCGATCTTTTAGGAATCAGCCAGGCCCTTTTTTGGTTCGGTGAATGACATAAAGAAAAATGAAACAAATATAGACAAAAGGGACTTGGTTCCTAACTTCAGGGATCTTTCATATAGGATCATGGCAGCAGCAACAGCTTGAAGAAGTAGGCTTTCACTCTGAGTGATGTTCTAGAAGAGACACCATGTGCATTTTAGTGGGGAGATCCCCATGCCTTCAAGACCCTGGGATTCTTACCCATGGTAGTTGGTGCTTCCACAGTAGGGGAGCTGGCAGAAAAGAGTTCTAAGCTGTCATGGTTAATTTTATGTGTCAACTTGGCTAGGGTATGGGGTGCCCAGACATTTGGTCAAACGTTATTGTAGGCATGTTGGGGAGGATGTTTCTGAATGAGGTGAACATTCAACTTGTTAGACTAATTAAAGCAGACTGCAGTCCCTAATGTGGTTGGGCCTCATCCAATCAACTGAAGACTTCAATAGAACAAAAACCCTGAGTAAGAGGGAACTCTCTCTGTCTGATTTTTTGAACTGAGACATTGGTCTTTTCTGGTCTTTGAGGACTTGGAATTAAACACTGACTTTTGTTGGGTCTTGAGTTTGCTGTCTTTCACACTGGAACTTACACCACTGATTCTCCTGATTCTCAGGCCTTCAGATTTGAACTGGGACACAAAAGGGCTTTTCTGGGTCTCTAACTTGCTATACAAATCTGGGGACTTCTCAGCCTCCATAATTGTATAAGTCAGTTCCTTATAATCAATGTGTATATTGCATTTTATTGGTTCTGTTTACATTTTATTGGTTCTATTTCCCTGGAGGATCCTGACCAATGTATAAGCCCAGCTGACATTCAGGAAGAACACGCTTGTCTCTACTTTTCAAATTCTGTGGTGCAGTGGGTTCATAGATCTGAAGAGCTCAGGACATGTTTATTTTCATCCTCTGCTTGACCTGGAAGTCAGAAAACTCCTGCTGTAGGGAGAAGGGATGAGGTCTAAGGGGACATGAAGTTCCCCATTCCTGACTCTGAGCTCCTCTGGGCCTTTATTGTTCCCCATTTCATGCTTCTTCCAGGGGAACTCCATAGCTTCAATTTCCAGGGCTCAGTGGGTCATTTGGAAAATGAGGTTTTATTCTGTGGAATGGCAGGAAATTGCTATTAGGAACATACCACATACACCAGTGCCACTAAAAAGAAAGAATTATTATCTTTCTTTTTTTCTCTTTTCTCCATCTTATCAAAAAAGTTTTGCCATTAACTAGAAATTTTTCCTTAAGGATTTTCACTTTGTACCAACTGCAGTGAATGAAGCTAATGGGAAAGAAAACTTTGCAGGCACAGGGTATCGTTAGCTACCCACACAGCTCTGGCTCTTCCTGGTGAGTCAAACTGGATTTGTTTGTTCTCAGTCCCATCCATGCATATACATAGAAACACACAGGGAGGTGTGGAATCACACTGAAGGATATTTTTGTACAATGTCAAAAGATGTGGTCTTTATCCAGTGCAACACAGAGATAAAAACCCTCTGTATTTATACATTCTTTCATCTTAGCCCAAAGTGCTGCCCTGCATTTATTTTATCTCCTTTATCTAGCCCACAGTTCGTGAAGTCAGAAGTAGGAAGGACGAGTTCCCTCTTTTGGAGTGTGAAGAAATTTAGGACAAGGCAGATTAAGTGATTCATTGGCAGTCATACGATGCAGAGTCTGGATTAAAAACTCGGTTCCTCACTCCTTCTCTCTTCCCTTCCTTCCATTTTTTCCTTTTCTTCCCTTTCCTTCTTCATCAGATATATGTAGAGAACCTAGAGGCAACTTCCTAGCTGCTGCTGATGATATAGAAATGAGGGAGCCACAGGAAATACAGACATGTTAACATAAGCAGAACACAACACTGGAAAGTAACAATGGAAGCTTGCACAGGCACTGTGGGTCACCCTATGTGGGAGAGGCTAAATCTTCCTAGAGTATTCGCAGAAGATTTTTACCCTGGAAGTAACATGTGAGTTAGGGATGGAAGGAAGTGCAGGATTTTATAGGTAAAAGAAAAGAGGGGCATCCTAGACAGAGGGAACAGTGTGCAAAAACATAGCTTTGTGTAAGGGCATCCTGTGGTCAGAGAATTGCAAGACTGTCAGCTTTCTTGCAGCATGGGAGCTGATGCTGACTTCCAGTGAAAAAACAAGCCCTCTAATCATTGCTCGACCACAAGAACAGAGTCCAGGCAATGTGTCGTAAACACTGCCTGACATAGATTAATCCTGCCTGCCTGTTGCCAGCCTTTGATGATTGTTCCTCTTTCTTCAACAATGAAGAGAGCCATGTCAGTCTAATGACTGTCATATTATCTCCCATTAACTTCATTATTGGACACTAACTGTTTCTAGTAATAATTCATTCACTGGTAATGACTTGGTGTCCAATTCCTGGATAATTACTGTCACAAATGCGATCAGACGGGTGCTCTGGGTCGCTTTCTCCATCTGGGACTAGTGAACAAATCAACTGGGGGCTCATAGCTTGTGGGCTTTTCCTGGATGTGACAGAGGAAAATCACCTCATGAGTGACAGGGGTAGAGATTTCTCCTAGGGACTCTGAAAACCCAAAATAGATTTTTCCTTGCCCTTGGGCTTCTGGACACCCACGTGGGTCTGAGTGTGTGTGTGTGTATATGTGTGTGTGTGTGTGTGTGTGTGTGTGTGTGTGCGCGCGCGCGCATGTGTGCAAAACCGTTGCTCAGTGGAAACATCAAGCCTTTCTCTCATTCTAAGGACAGTAACTGGTATCTGGCTAGAAGCTTCTGGTGGATTAAATTTTATAATCCATAACATACAGAGGCCTCAACTCCCAAATCACTCATATTCCACTTTAATTATCCACATGTAATTTTGAGCAGAGATATGCTGCTTACTTGGAACGCCAAGGATTGACTTCTGAAATTGCCCGTGGTTGAAGATAATGCTAGAAAGAGAAATTCAATCTGAATTTAGGTTGATATGGAATATCACAGCACAGAGAGAAGAAACCATCTGGGGGAAGGAGAGAAGATGGACGCAGGTCAATGAGCAGAAACTTCAGTGGGTTGGAGAACTCAGACCTGCCTTCAGAGCTTTCTCACTACCACTAGTAGGAAAATACAACTTTTATCAGAAGTAAACTCTCCAAATCCCATTGTTGGAGAAAGGCCAGTCCAGGAACAAGTACAACTTTATTTTTCCATGATCTTGCCTAGATCAGAGAGTATTCTTGAAACTTTACAAATAGTTGCCAAGTTTTTCTCCTGAATAATAATTTTTGACCTCAGATTCACAGGATTGAGTTGATCAGAGTCCTCAGTTCATGATACAATATTAACATCAGTCCAAGCAAGAAGTCTTTTTCGTTTTATTCTGTTAATTTTTGCTGCTCTCTTCCCTTTCTTGACTTTGTACCACTCCTTCTATAGGCACCATCACCGCTTGTGTGTTTCAGGTATACCCTCAATGACTGGATTGGCTATTTTTGGCTGTCTTGACAGGTTACCACAAACATAGCAGCTTTAAATAACAAAAATCTATTATCTCATAGTTTCTGTAGGACACAAGTCTAGCAGACGTGGGTGGGTTCTCCGCTAATCGAAATCAATTTGTTGGCTGGTCTCTGCTCTTATCCAGAGGCTTGGGAGACAATCTGCTTTCAAGCTCATTTGAGTTGTTGGTTGTATATGGTTCTTTCCTGGCTATGTGGAAGTCATTTTCAGCATCTAGAAGCTACCTGTATTACTTGGCTTTTAGCCCCCCACCTTCTTTTTTTTAACTTTAGTTTTAAAGATGTGGGGTACACTGCATAATGAATATTTGTATACCTAACCCTGAATTGTACCCCACAGTTGTAAAATAAAAAATTTAAAAGTTAAAAAAGAAGTGGAAAGACTTGAAATAAAAATAGCCTACCACTTCATATTCATAAAATTGGCAAAATTTTAGTCTGGCAATACCAGACTAAAATACAAAGATGTGGACTACACTGTTGAAATAAATGCTGATGAGATATAAATTGTTATAACTACCTTGAAAAGACATTTGTCAATAAATTTGAAGATATTTGTACCTTATCACCCAGAAAGTTCACATATATATGTGACAGAAATCTGAGCACATATAATAACCAATAAAGAAATGTTTAAGTTATAGAATATTTATTAAAAAAAATAAAGTTGTGGGGTACAATTCAGGGTTAGGTACACAGATGTTCATTATGCAGGTACCCTTGTTGATGAGGTGTACCCCCTCCCAGCAGTTTCCCTCAACTGCCAATTCCACTCCCTTTCCCTGGCAGTTTCCCACTACTGCCAATCCCTGTCTTATAGTATTATGATAATTGTTCAAGGTCCACTTATGAGTGAGAACATATGGCACTCTGTTCTTTATTTCTGTGATAGATCACTGAGTATGATAGACTCTAAATTCATTCAAGTTGCTGTGAAGTTCATATGTTTGTCCTTCTTTATGGCTGCATAATATTCCATTGTGTATATGTACCACATTTTAAAAATCCAGTCCAGCTTTGATGGACAACATGATTGTTTCCATGTTTTTGCTATTGTGAACAGAGCTGCAACAAACATGCATGTACAGGTATCTTTTTCGTAGAATGATTTGAGTTCCTCTGGGTATATTCCCAATAGGGGAATTGCTCGGTCATGTGGAAGGTTGATGTCTAGTTCTTTCAGAAATCACCACACTGTTCTCCAAAGAGGTTGCACTAGTTTGCATTCCCAACAATGTAGAAGCGTTCCTTTTACTCAGCATCCTCACCAGTATCTGTTGTTTGTTTTCTTAGTGATGGCCATTCTGACTGGGGTTAGGTGGTGTCTCAATGTGTTTTGTTTTGTTTTTTAAATTTTAAATTTTTAAATTTTGTGTCAATATTTTTTATTTTGATATTGTGGGGTACAGTTAAGGGTTAGGTATACAAATATGCTTCATTCAGGCCCCCTTGTTGATAACAGGTGTCTCCCCATCCCCAGACAGATGTTTACTACTATTTGTCCCATCCCCCCCCATAGTTTCCCACCATTGTCAGTCATTTTCTTATGGTAGTGCATTGGATGATCAAGGTCCACTATATGAGTGAGAATATGTGATACTCAGATCTTTGTTTCTGTGAGAGGTCACTCAGTATTATAGACTCTAGCTCCATCCAGGTTGCTGCGAAATTCATGATTTTGTTCTTTTTTATGA